>NC_086454.1:299243904-299543904 GCF_028390025.1 Pseudophryne corroboree | reverse complement strand
CTCAGACTAGGGTGGATGCTATACAGCGACAGTGACACTAGGCTCAGACTAGTCTGGATGCTATACAGTGACAGTGACACTAGGCTCAGACTAGGCTGGATGCTATACAGCGACAGTGACACTGGGCTCAGACTAGGGTGGATGCTATACAGCGACAGTGACACTAGGCTCAGACTAGGGTGGATGCTACACAGCGACAGTGACACTAGGCTCAGACTAGTCTGGATGCTATACAGTGACAGTGACACTAGGCTCAGACTAGGCTGGATGCTATACAGCGACAGTGACACTGGGCTCAGACTAGGGTGGATGCTATACAGCGACAGTGACACTAGGCTCAGACTAGTCTGGATGCTACACAGCGACAGTGACACTAGGCTCAGACTAGGGTGGATGCTATACAGCGACAGTGACACTAGGCTCAGACTAGGCTGGATGCTATACAGCGACAGTGACACTGGGCTCAGACTAGTCTGGATGCTATACAGCGACAGTGACACTAGGCTCAGACTAGTCTGGATGCTATACAGCGACAGTGACACTAGGCTCAGACTAGGCTGGATGCTATACAGCGACAGTGACACTAGGCTCAGACTAGTCTGGATGCTATACAGCGACAGTGACACTAGGATCAGACTAGGCTGGATGCTATACAGCGACAGTGACACTAGGCTCAGACTAGGCTGGATGCTATACAGCGACAGTGACACTAGGCTCAGACTAGGGTGGATGCTATACAGCGACAGTGACACTAGGCTCAGACTAGGCTGGATGTTATACAGCGACAGTGACACTAGGCTCAGACTAGTCTGGATACTATACAGCGACAGTGACACTAGGCTCAGACTAGGGTGGATGCTATACAGCGACAGTGACACTAGGCTCAGACTAGTCTGGATACTATACAGCGACAGTGACACTAGGCTCAGACTAGGGTGGATGCTATACAGCGACAGTGACACTAGGCTCAGACTAGGGTGGATGCTATACAGCAACAGTGACACTAGGCTCAGACTAGGGTGGATGCTATACAGCGACAGTGACACTAGGCTCAGACTAGGCTGGATGCTATACAGTGACAGTGACACTAGGCTCAGACTAGTCTGGATGCTATACAGCGACAGTGACACTAGGCTCAGACTAGTCTGGATGATATACAGCGACAGTGACACTAGGCTCAGACTAGGGTGGATGCTATACAGCGACAGTGACACTAGGCTCACACTAGTCTGGATGCTACACAGCGACACTGGGCTCAGACTAGTCTGGATGCTACACAGCGACAGTGACACTAGGCTGGATGCTATACAGCGACAGTGACACTAGGCTCAGACTAGGGTGGATGCTATACAGCTATACAGCGACAGTGACACTAGGCTCAGACTAGTCTGGATGCTATACAGCGACAGTGACACTAGGCTCAGACTAGGGTGGATGCTATACAGCAACAGTGACACTAGACTCAGACTAGGGTGGATGCTATACAGCGACAGTGACACTAGGCTCAGACTAGGGTGGATGCTATACAGTGACAGTGACACTAGGCTCAGACTAGTCTGGATGCTATACAGCGACAGTGACACTAGGCTCAGACTAGTCTGGATGATATACAGCGACAGTGACACTAGGCTCAGACTAGGGTGGATGCTATACAGCGACAGTGACACTAGGCTCACACTAGTCTGGATGCTACACAGCGACACTGGGCTCAGACTAGTCTGGATGCTACACAGCGACAGTGACACTAGGCTGGATGCTATACAGCGACAGTGACACTAGGCTCAGACTAGGGTGGATGCTATACAGCTATACAGCGACAGTGACACTAGGCTCAGACTAGTCTGGATGCTACACAGCGACAGTGACACTAGGCTGGATGCTACACAGCGACAGTGACACTAGGCTGGATCTTATACAGCGACAGTGACACTAGGCTCAGACTAGGGTGGATGCTACACAGCGACACTGGGCTCAGACTAGGGTGGATGCTATACAGCGACAGCGACACTAGGCTCAGACAAGGCTGGATGCTGGACAGTGACTGTGACACTGGGCTCAGACTAGTCTGGATGCTATACAGTGACAGTGACACTAGGCTCAGACTAGTCTGGATGCTATACAGCGACAGTGACACTAGGCTCAGACTAGGCTGGATGCTATACAGCGACAGTGACACTAGGATCAGACTAGGGTGGATGCTATACAGCGACAGTGACACTAGGCTCAGACTAGGCTGGATGCTATACAGCAACAGTGACACTGGGCTCAGACTAGTCTGGATGCTATACAGCGACAGTGACACTAGGCTCAGACTAGTCTGGATGCTATACAGCGACAGTGACACTAGGATCAGACTAGGCTGGATGCTATACAGCGACAGTGACACTAGGCTCAGACTAGTCTGGATGCTATACAGCGACAGTGACACTAGGCTCATTCTAGTCTGGATGCTATACAGTGACAGTGACACTAGGCTCAGACTAGTCTGGATACTATACAGCGACAGTGACACTAGGCTCAGACTAGTCTGGATGCTATACAGCGACAGTGACACTAGGCTCAGACTAGGCTGGATGCTATACAGCGACAGTGACACTAGGCTCAGACTAGGGTGGATGCTATACAGCGACAGTGACACTAGGGTCAGACTAGGGTGGATGCTATACAGCGACAGTGACACTAGGCTCAGACTAGGCTGGATGCTATACAGCGACAGTGACACTAGGCTCAGACTAGGCTGGATGCTATACAGCGACAGTGACACTAGGCTCAGACTAGTCTGGATGCTATACAGCGACAGTGACACTAGGCTCAGACTAGTCTGGATGCTATACAGCGACAGTGACACTAGGCTCAGACTAGTCTGGATGCTATACAGCGACAGTGACACTAGGCTCAGACTAGTCTGGATGCTATACAGCGACAGTGACACTAGGCTCAGACTAGGGTGGATGCTATACAGCGACAGTGACACTAGGCTCAGACTAGTCTGGATGCTAAACAGCGACAGTGACACTAGGCTCAGACTAGGCTGGATGCTACACAGCGACACTGGGCTCAGACTAGGGTGGATGCTATACAGCGACAGTGACACTAGGCTCAGACTAGGGTGGATGCTATACAGCGACAGTGACCCTAGGATCAGACTAGGCTGGATGCTATACAGCGACAGTGACACTAGGCTCAGACTAGTCTGGATGCTAAACAGCGACAGTGACACTAGGCTCAGACTAGGCTGGATGCTACACAGCGACACTGGGCTCAGACTAGGGTGGATGCTATACAGCGACAGTGACACTAGGCTCAGACTAGGGTGGATGCTATACAGCGACAGTGACACTAGGATCAGACTAGGCTGGATGCTAAACAGCGACAGTGACACTAGGCTCAGACTAGGCTGGATGCTACACAGCGACACTGGGCTCAGACTAGGGTGGATGCTATACAGCGACAGTGACACTAGGCTCAGACTAGGCTGGATGCTATACAGCGACAGTGACACTAGGCTCAGACTAGGCTGGATGCTATACAGCGACAGTGACACTAGGCTCAGACTAGTCTGGATGCTATACAGCGACAGTGACACTAGGCTCAGACTAGTCTGGATACTATACAGCGACAGTGACACTAGGCTCAGACTAGTCTGGATGCTATACAGCGACAGTGACACTAGGCTCAGACTAGGCTGGATGCTATACAGCGACAGTGACACTAGGCTCAGACTAGTCTGGATACTATACAGCAACAGTGACACTGGGCTCAGACTAGTCTGGATGCTATACAGCGACAGTGACACTAGGCTCAGACTAGTCTGGATGCTATACAGCGACAGTGACACTAGGCTCATTCTAGTCTGGATGCTATACAGTGACAGTGACACTAGGCTCAGACTAGTCTGGATGCTATACAGCGACAGTGACACTAGGCTCAGACTAGGCTGGATGCTATACAGCGACAGTGACACTAGGCTCAGACTAGGCAGGATGCTATACAGCGACAGTGACACTAGGCTCAGACTAGGCTGGATCTTATACAGCGACAGTGACACTAGGCTCAGACTAGTCTGGATGCTATACAGCGACAGTGACACTAGGCTCAGACTAGGCTGGATCTTATACAGCGACAGTGACACTAGGCTCAGACTAGTCTGGATGCTATACAGCGACAGTGACACTAGGCTCAGACTAGGGTGGATGCTATACAGCGACAGTGACACTAGGCTCAGACTAGTCTGGATGCTATACAGCGACAGTGACACTAGGCTCAGACTAGGCTGGATGCTGTACAGTGACAGTGACACTAGGCTCAGACTAGTCTGGATGCTATACAACGACAGTGACACTAGGCTCAGACTAGGGTGGATGCTATACAGCGACAGTGACACTAGGCTCAGACTAGGCTGGATGCTATACAGCGACAGTGACACTAGGCTCAGACTAGTCTGGATGCTATACAGCGACAGTGACACTAGGCTCAGACTAGTCTGGATGCTAAACAGCGACAGTGCCACTAGGCTCAGACTAGGCTGGATGCTACACAGTGACACTGGGCTCAGACTAGGGTGGATGCTATACAGTGACAGTGACACTAGGCTCAGACTAGGCTGGATGCTATACAGTGACAGTGACACTAGGCTCAGACTAGGCTGGATGCTATACAGCGACAGTGACACTAGGCTCAGACTAGGGTGGATGCTATACAGCGACAGTGACACTAGGCTCAGACTAGTCTGGATGCTATACAGCGACAGTGACACTAGGCTCAGACTAGTCTGGATGCTATACAGCGACAGTGACACTAGGCTCAGACTAGTCTGGATGCTATACAGCGACAGTGACACTAGGCTCATTCTAGTCTGGATGCTATACAGTGACACTAGGCTCAGACTAGGCTGGATGCTACACAGCGACACTGGGCTCAGACTAGGGTGGATGCTATACAGCGACAGTGACACTAGGCTCAGACTAGGGTGGATGCTATACAGCGACAGTGACACTAGGCTCAGACTAGGGTGGATGCTATACAGCGACAGTGACACTAGGCTCAGACTAGTCTGGATGCTATACAGTGACAGTGACACTAGGCTCAGACTAGGGTGGATGCTATACAGCGCATTGACACTAAGCTCAGACTAGGCTGGATGCTATACAGCGACAGTGACACTAGGCTCAGACTAGGGTGGATGCTATACAGCGACAGTGACACTAGGCTCAGACTAGGGTGGATGCTATACAGCGACAGTGACACTGGGCTCAGACTAGGCTGGATGCTATACAGCGACAGTGACACTAGGCTCAGACTAGTCTGGATACTATACAGCGACAGTGACACTAGGATCAGACTAGTCTGGATGCTATACAGCGACAGTGACACTAGGCTCAGACTAGGGTGGATGCTATACAGCGACAGTGACACTAGGCTCAGACTAGTCTGGATACTATACAGCGACAGTGACACTAGGCTCAGACTAGTCTGGATGCTATACAGCGACAGTGACACTAGGCTCAGACTAGGCTGGATGCTATACAGCGACAGTGACACTAGGCTCAGACTAGTCTGGATGCTATACAGCGACAGTGACACTAGGCTCAGACTAGTCTGGATGATATGCAGCGACAGTGACACTAGGTTCAGACTAGGCTGGCTAGGCTGGATGCTATACAGCGACAGTGACACTAGGCTCAGACTAGTCTGGATGCTATACAGCGACAGTGACACTAGGCTCATTCTAGTCTGGATGCTATACAGTAGGGGTGGGCAAAATACGGCCCGCGGGCCGGATGCGGCCCGCAAACCGATCCTGCCCGGCCCACTGCCTCCCACCAGCGAGCAATGACAAGTGGCCCGACCAGCTGAGCTGCTTGTCATTGCTCTGCACTGCAGTACCTCCAAGCTGCCAGCGGCGCCTCTCTCCCCTGCTGCTGCTGCTGCGTTGTAGCAGCCTCCTCCTCCAGACTCCCCAGTGACAACGGCTGTGTTCAGCCGAAAAGGGGGCGGGGCTACGTGCGATGAAGGGGTGGGGCTACACGGGACCTCAGGGGGCGGAGCTACACGGACAAGAGCCAGACTGCTGCAGATCCATCCTTCCTGCCACTGCCAGCCAGATCAGTAAGTTAATGGGAAAAGTGAGTGAGAGAAAGTGTGTGTGTGTGTATGTATATATATATATATATATATATATATATGTGAGAGTGTGTGTGTGTGTATTTGTGTGTGCGGACAGTGGCGTCAGACTGTTTTTAGGTTGGGGGGAGAGATCTTTAGCTCTCGCTGTACCAAACCCTCCTGTGTTCTGTCACCGTGTCACACCCCCCCCCCCCCGTGTTCTGTCACTGTGTCACACCCCCCATGTTCTGTCACCGTGTCACCCCCCCGTGTTCTGTCACCGTGTCACCCCCCCCCCGTGTTCTGTCACCGTGTCACCCCCCGTGTTCTGTCACTGTGTCACATCCCCCGTGTTCTGTCACTGTGTCACCCCCCATGTTCTGTCACCGTGTCACCCCCCGTGTTCTGTCACCGTGTCACCCCCCGTGTTCTGTCACCGTGTCACCCCCCCCGTGTTCTGTCACCGTGTCACCCCCCCCGTGTTCTGTCACCGTGTCACCCCCCCGTGTTCTGTCACTGTCACCCCCCCGTGTTCTGTCACTGTCACCCCCCGTGTTCTGTCACCGTGTCACCCCCCGTGTTCTGTCACCGTGTCCCCCCCCGTGTTCTGTCACCGTGTTCTGTCACCCCCACCCTGTCACCCCCACCGTGTGCTGTCACCCTGTCACCCCCACCGTGTTCTGTCACTGTGTCACCCCCCCATGTTCTGTCACTGTGTCACCCCCCCCGGGTACTGTCACCGTGTCACCCCCATGGTGTTCTGTCACTGTCAACTCCACCGTGTTCTGTCAGCGTGTCGCCCAGAGGCGTCACCGGGTGTGGTGACAGCTGGAGCGCACTCGGTACTATTACACCCCCCCCACCCTGCTCAAGCAGTGTGGTGCCCAAAAGGGGTGGTGGCTTAATTTGAAAGGGGCGTGGCCTGGTGGGTCTTTTCTCTTTCGCTTCGGGGGCATGTCTAGCTTCCCCGAAGATGCTGGCTGCCCCCGGAGACTGGACTGTGTGTGCCGACTCTTATCTGTGACCCCTCGTGTTCTGTCACTGTGTCACACTCCCCGTGTCCTATCACTGTGTCACACCTTTCCCCAGGGGCCATAAGACACTGGATAATTTGCTTAATTATCCTAAATAAAATGTTAATGTGTAAAAGGGTACCTTCCGTATTGTGTAAAAGGGAGTTCTACCTGCTGTAATGTGTGTAAGTGGCGCAATTTGAATAATGGAGACTATTGTGCAGCCTAATACGAATCTGTATTATTTTTTGTCCACACTCCTTCCACATGAAGCCACGTCCCTATATTTTTGGCAAGTGGGGGGAGCTGCTATTTTGTGTGTGGCCCTCGGATACTGACAGGAAATGTCAAGTGGCCCCTCAGCTGAAATAATTGCCCACCCCTGCTATACAGTGACACTAGGCTCAGACTAGTGTGGATGCTATACAGTGACAGTGACACTAGGCTCAGACTAGTCTGGATGCTATACAGCGACAGTGACACTAGGCTCATTCTAGTCTGGATGCTATACAGTGACACTAGGCTCAGACTAGGGTGGATCTTATACAGCGACAGTGACACTAGGCTCAGACTAGGGTGGATGCTATACAGCGACAGTGACACTAGGCTCAGACTAGGCTGGATCTTATACAGCGACAGTGACACTAGGCTCAGACTAGGGTGAATGCTATACAGCATCAGTGACGCTGGGCTCAGACTAGTCTGTATGCTATACAGCGACAGTGACACTAGGCTCAGACTAGTCTGGATGCTACACAGCGACACTGGGCTCAGACTAGGGTGGATGCTATACAGCGACAGTGACACTAGGCTCAGACTAGGGTGGATGCTATACAGCGACAGTGACACTAGGCTCAGACTAGGCTGGATGCTATACAGCGACAGTGACACTAGGCTCAGACTAGTCTGGATACTATACAGCGACAGTGACACTAGGCTCAGACTAGTCTGGATGCTATACAGCGACAGTGACACTAGGCTCAGACTAGGCTGGATGCTATACAGCGACAGTGACACTGGGCTCAGACTAGTCTGGATACTATACAGCGACAGTGACACTAGGCTCATTCTAGTCTGGATGCTATACAGTGACAGTGACACTAGGCTCAGACTAGTCTGGATGCTATACAGCGACAGTGACACTAGGCTCATTCTAGTCTGGATGCTATACAGCGACAGTGACACTAGGCTCAGACTAGTCTGGATGCTATACAGTGACAGTGACACTAGGCTCAGACTAGTCTGGATGCTATACAGCGACAGTGACACTAGGCTCAGACTAGTCTGGATGCTATACAGCGACAGTGACACTAGGCTCAGACTAGTCTGGATGCTATACAGCGACAGTGACACTAGGCTCAGACTAGTCTGGATGCTATACAGCGACAGTGACACTAGGCTCATTCTAGTCTGGATGCTATACAGTGACAGTGACACTAGGCTCAGACTAGTCTGGATGCTATACAGCGACAGTGACACTAGGCTCAGACTAGTCTGGATGCTATACAGTGACACTAGGATCATTCTAGTCTGGATGCTATACAGTGACACTAGGATCATTCTAGTCTGGATGCTATACAGTGACACTAGGCTCAGACTAGTGTGGATGCTATACAGTGACAGTGACACTAGGCTCAGACTAGTGTGGATGCTATACAGTGACAGTGACACTAGGCTCAGACTAGTCTGGATGCTATACAGCGACAGTGACACTAGGCTCAGACTAGTCTGGATGCTATACAGCGACAGTGACACTAGGCTCAGACTAGTCTGGATGCTATACAGTGACAGTGACACTAGGCTCAGACTAGTCTGGATGCTATACAGCGACAGTGACACTAGGCTCAGACTAGTCTGGATGATATACAGCGACAGTGACACTAGGCTCAGACTAGTCTGGATGCTATACAGCGACAGTGACACTAGGCTCAGACTAGGCTGGATGCTATACAGTGACACTAGGATCATTCTAGTCTGGATGCTATACAGTGACACTAGGATCATTCTAGTCTGGATGCTATACAGTGACACTAGGCTCAGACTAGTGTGGATGCTATACAGTGACAGTGACACTAGGCTCAGACTAGTGTGGATGCTATACAGTGACAGTGACACTAGGCTCAGACTAGTCTGGATGCTATACAGCGACAGTGACACTAGGCTCATTCTAGTCTGGATGCTATACAGCGACAGTGACACTAGGCTCAGACTAGTCTGGATGCTATACAGCGACAGTGACACTAGGCTCAGACTAGTGTGGATGCTATACAGTGACAGTGACACTAGGCTCAGACTAGTCTGGATGCTATACAGCGACAGTGACACTAGGCTCATTCTAGTCTGGATGCTATACAGCGACAGTGACACTAGGCTCAGACTAGTCTGGATGCTATACAGCGACAGTGACACTAGGCTCAGACTAGGCTGGATGCTACACAGTGACACTAGGCTCAGACTAGGGTTGATGCAATACAGTGACAGTGACACTAGGCTCAGACTAGTCTGGATACTATACAGCGACAGTGACACTAGGCTCAGACTAGTCTGGATGCTATACAGCGACAGTGACACTAGGCTCAGACTAGTCTGGATACTATACAGCGACAGTGATACTAGGCTCAGACTAGTCTGGATGCTACACAGCGACAGTGACACTAGGCTCAGACTAGTCTGGATGCTATACAGCAACAGTGACACTAGGCTCAGACTAGGGTGGATGCTACACAGCGACAGTGACACTAGGCTCAGACTAGGGTGGATGCTATACAGCGACAGTGACACTAGGCTCAGACTAGGGTGGATGCTACACAGCGACAGTGACACTAGGCTCAGACTAGTCTGGATGCTATACAGCGACAGTGACACTAGGCTCAGACTAGGGTGGATGCTACACAGCGACAGTGACACTAGGCTCAGACTAGTCTGGATGCTATACAGCGACAGTGACACTAGGCTCAGACTAGGGTGGATGCTACACAGCGACAGTGACACTAGGCTCAGACTAGGGTGGATGCTACACAGCGACAGTGACACTAGGCTCAGACTAGGCTGGATGCTGGACAGCGACAGTGACACTAAGCTCAGACTAGGCTGGATGCTGGACAGCGACAGTGACACTAAGGGGGTCATTCCGAGTTGTTCGCTCCGTTGCGAGAAAAAAATAACGAGCGATTAGTCGCTAATGCGCATGCGCAATGTCCGCAGTGCGACTGCGCCAAGTAAATTTGCTATGCAGTTAGGTATTTTACTCACGGCATTACGAGGTTTTTTCTTCGTTCTGGTGATCGTAATGTGATTGACAGGAAGTGGGTGTTTTTGGGCGGAAACTGGCCGTTTTATGGGTGTGTGTGAAAAAACGCTACCGTTTCTGGGAAAAACGCGGGAGTGGCTGGAGAAACGGAGAAGTGTCTGGGCGAACGCTGGGTGTGTTTGTGACGTCAAACCAGGAACGAAACTGACTGAACTGATCGCAGATGCCGAGTAAGTGTGGAGCTACTCAGAAACTGCTAAGTAGTGTCTATTCGCAATTCTGCTAATCTTTCGTTCGCAATTTTGATAAGCTAAGATTCACTCCCAGTAGGCGGCGGCTTAGCGTGTGCAAAGCTGCTAAAAGCAGCTTGCGAGCGAACAACTTGGATTGACCCCCTAAGCTCAGACTAGGCTGGATGCTGGACAGCGACAGTGACACTAGGCTCAGACTAGGCTGGATGCTGGACAGGGACCGTGACATTAGGCTCAGACTAAGCTGACAGAGCCCAGACTTGAATCCGATTGAACATCTCTGGAGAGATCTGAAAATGGCTGTGCACCGACGCTTCCCATCCAACCTGATTGAGCTTGAGAGGTGCTGCAAAGAAGAATGGGCGAAACTGCCCAAAGATAGGTGTGCCAAGCTTGTGGTATCATATTCAAAAAGACTTGACTCTGTAATTGCAGCCAAAGATGCGTCAACAAAGTTTTGAGCAAAGGCTGTGAATACCCATGTACATGTGATTTCTTAGTTTTTATTTTTAATAAATTTGTAACAATCTCAAAAACACTTTTTTTCACGTTTTCATTATGGGGTATTGGCCCTCATTCCGAGTTGATCGCTCGTTATTTTTCATCGCAGTGAAATTTCGCTTAGTGCGCATGCGCAATAGTCGCACTGCGACTGCGCCAAGTAACTTTGCTATGAAGATAGGATTTTTACTCACGGCTTTTTCTTCGCTCCGGCGATCGTAGTGTGATTGACAGGAAATGGGTGTTTCTGGGCGGAAACACGGCGTTTTAGGGGCGTGTGGATGAAAACGCTACCGTTTCCGGAAAAAACGCAGGAGTGGCCGGAGAAACGGGGGAGTGTCTGAGCGAACGCTGGGTGTGTTTCTGACGTCAATCCAGGAACGACAAGCACTGAACTGATCGCACAGGCAGAGTAAGTGTGGAGCTACTCTAAAACTGCTAAGTAGTTTGTGATCGCAATAATGCGAATACATCGGTCGCAATTTTAGGATGCTAAGATACACTCCCAGTAGGCGTAGGCTTAGCGTGTGTAACTCTGCTAAATTCGCCTTGCGACCGATCAACTCGGAATGAGGGCCATTGTGTGTAGAATTTGGAGGGGAAAAATGAATTTATTCCATTTTGGAATAAGGCTGTAACATAACAAAATGTGTAAAATATACGTTATGGTAAGAACTTACCGTTGATAACGGTATTTCTCCTAAGTCCACAGGTTCCACAGGATAACATTGGGATATGATGAAGCGTCAGCGGATTTGTACCAATCGGTCAAAGTTTTTTGGCCTCCCAGCATGCAACGGGCCTGTCCATATATCCCCGCCTCCTGGCTCAGGCAAATCAGTTGTATTCCCAAAGCTCAAGGCAGGAGCATCATAGATAGCCTTAATCAGGCGAGAAGAACACACATACACACCCATCCATACAAGAAGGAAGAGGTTCGCGAGTAAAAGGATCCTCAAATCAGGTGCGTCCGGGTGGGATCCCTGTGGAACCTGTGGACTTAGGAGAAATACCGTTATCAATGATAAGTTCTTACAATAATGTATATTGGTCCGGTAGGGTCCACAGGTTATCCACAGGATAACATTGGGATTTCCCAAACCAATTTAGTGGTGGGGACGCTCCTGATTGGACAGGAGAATCCTTCGCCCAAATTCAGCGTTGTGAGAGGCAAAGGTATCCATGGCATAATGTCTAATAAATGTGTTAATGGAAGATCATGTGGCTGCCTTACATATCTGTTCTGCTGAAGCACCACGTTGTGCTGCCCATGATGGACCTACCTTACAAGCAGAGACATTAGCCGAAACAGGGAGATCAGCTTGAGAATATTCTTCTGAAATTGTTATCTGAAGCCACCTTGCCAGTGCCTGCTTATCAGCAGGCCATCCTCTCTTGTGAAATCCGTAGAAAATGAAGAGAGAATCTGTCTTTCTGATGGCACTGGTACGATCCATGTAGATTCTTAAGGCACGGACCACGTCCAGCGATGCATCCCCCGCAGAAAGGCCCGGTACCTGGAAAGCTGGGACTACAATTTATCCGTTAAGGTGGAATTTAGACACCACCTTAGGAAGCTACCCAGATCTAGTTCTGAGAACTGCTTTATCTGGATAAAAATTCAGAAATGGCATGACATGACAATGCCTCTAAATCTGACAAAGGTATCCATGGCATAATGTCTAATAAATGTGTTAATGGAAGATCATGTGGCTGCCTTACATATCTGTTCTGCTGAAGCACCACGTTGTGCTGCCCATGATGGACCTACCTTACAAGCAGAGACATTAGCCAAAACAGGGAGATCAGCTTGAGAATATTCTTCTGAAATTGTTATCTGAAGCCACCTTGCCAGTGCCTGCTTATCAGCAGGCCATCCTCTCTTGTGAAATCCGTAGAAAATGAAGAGAGAATCTGTCTTTCTGATGGCACTGGTACGATCCATGTAGATTCTTAAGGCACGGACCACGTCCAGCGATGCATCCCCCGCAGAAAGGCCCGGTACCTGGAAAGCTGGGACTACAATTTCTCCGTTAAGGTGGAATTTAGACACCACCTTAGGAAGCTACCCAGATCTAGTTCTGAGAACTGCTTTATCTGGATAAAAATTCAGAAATGGCATGACATGACAATGCCTCTAAATCTGACACTCTTCTAGCTGACGCTATGGCCAGTAGAAAAAGAACTGTAGCTGTCAAACCATTTAAGATCCACTTTATTAAGTGGTTCAAATGGGGCAACTTGAAGGGCCTTTAGGACTAAATGTAAGTCCCAAGGCACTGTAGGAGGAACAAAAGGAGGTTGAATGTGCAGCATTCCCTTGAAAAAAGTACGCACATCCTGTAAGTTGGCAATTTTCTTTTGGAACCATACAGTCAATGCTGACACTTGCACTCTCAAGGAAGCCACCTGCAAACCTTTATCCATTCCTGTCTGAAGGAATGCTAATACCCTGGAAACTCTGAAAGACCTAGGGTCCATTTTCCATTCACTGCACCAATGAATATAGGTTTGCCATATTCGGTGATAAATTAGAGGAAGGTTTCCTTGCTCTGAGCATTGTTTGAATTACCTGTTGTGAGAATCCTCTTGACTTCAGGATAGAGGTCTCCAGAGCCACGCCGTCAAAGACAGTCGATCCAGAAGTCTGTGATAACAAGGACCCTGCGTCAGTAGATCTGGACGTTGAGGGAGCAGGAATGGAGCGTCCCTCGACATTCTCTGCAGATCTGTGGACCAAAGTATTCTGGGCCAACCCGGGGCTATTAGTATCACGGCACCCTTTCCTTGCTTTATCTTTCTCAGCACCCTGGGTAATAAGGTGATTGGAGGAAACACATAGGCCAGATGAAAATCCCATCTCACCAATAGGACATCCACAAAGATCGCTCTGGAATCCTTTGTTCTTGACCCGTATGCAAGAATTTTGTTGTTCTGACGGGACGCCATGAGATCTCTCTATGGCAACCCCCACTTGTCAACTAGAGTCTGGAAGACCTCCGGGTGTAGAGCCCATTCGCTTGCCTGAATGGCGTGTCGACTGAGAAAATCCGCTTCCCAGTTTAGAAGTCCCGGAATGAACACTGCGGACAAGGCTGGATAATGAAGTCCTGCCCACTTTAGTATGTGACTTATCTCCTTCATCGCTTTTTGGCTGCGAGTACCTCCCTGATGGTTGAGGTACGCTACTGCCGATGCATTGTCCGAGCGGATCTGAACTGGTTTTCCCCGGAGAATATCCTTTGCCTGAATCAGAGCCATGTATATGGCCCGAAGTTCCAATATATTTATTGGCAGGCAACCTTCTTCCTTGGTCCATTGCCCCTGGAAACACAACCTTCCTGACACTGCTCCCCAGCCCTGGAGACTGGTATCCGTTGTCAGAATTTCCCAATTTCCCAATCTGATATCCAAAAGGGTCTCCCCTTGTCCAGATGGGATGTCTGTACCCACCAGGCTAATGACCTTCTTACTTCTATCGTAAGAACCATAGTCTGCGTTTTTATCATCTGATGCAACCCATTCGATTCGGCAAGAATCAGATGCTGCAGAGGCCTCGAGTGGAACTGTGCATACTCCACCATGTCGAATGTTGACACCATTAATCCCATCACACACATTGCTGGCTGAATGGATACCTTTTGACTGTGTAGCAACCCCTGAATCTTTGACTGAACCTTGGATATCTTGTTCAGAGGTAAAATTACTCTCTGAAGGCTTGAATCCAGTACTGACCCCCAATTGAATCATCCACTGTGACGGAACCATAGACGATTTTGACCAATTTATGAGCCACCCGTGCCTTTGCAGACACGTCATTGTCTGTTGCAGATGACATAGAAGCAATTCCTGCGACTGTGCCAGGATTAAAAGATCGTCGAAGTATGGAAAAATTCTTATCCCCTGCTGGCGGAGATAAGCTGCCATTACCACCATAATTTTGGTAAATACTCTGAGGGCTGTGGCTAACCCAAAAGGTAGGGCCTGGAACTGAAAATGCTGTTGGAGGATAGCGAACCTGAGATAACACTGATGGGACAGTGCTATAGGAACATATAGGTAAGCATCCTGGATATCCAGGGATACCATATAATCCCCTGGCTCCATGGCCAAAATTATGGAATGTAAAGTCTCCATATGAAACCGAGGTGCCCAAATGTATTTGTTCAGCTCTTTGAGATTGAGAATGGGCCGGAATGACCCATTTGGTTTCTGAACTATAAACAGGTTGTCCTCGTTGTGCAGGAGGAACTGGAATGACTACTCCTGACTGAAGCAATTTCTGAACTTCCTCTTGCAAAGCCCTGGCCTTCGTCTCTACCGGAGACGGGCTGGTACAAAAACTTTTGAGGAGGGTGCTTCTTGAATGCAAAAGCATAACCTAGAGATACCGCTTCCTGCACCCAGGCATCTGTTGTAGACTGCTGCCAGATCTGTGCAAACTGAAGAAGTCAGCCCCCCATCCTGGGATCCCCCAGGTAGAGGCCCACATCATCAGGCTGATTATTTATTATCTGTTTTACCAACCGGTCCTCTGGTAGCCCAATGCTTTTTAGTCTTGCCAGACTTGTTATATTGGGACTGCCTGCCATCACTTTTTCCTTTAGCTTTTCTTTGAGACCGAAAGGGCTTAAAAGCTGGAACTTTAGGTTTGAAATTGTATGTGGAAGGAAACTTTACCTTCTTGGAGTCTGCTTTTGACTCCAAAATATCTGTCAATTCTTTACCAAAAATAATATCTCCAGAAAAAGGGAAAGATTCCAAAACCTTCTTAGATTCTGAATCAGCTTTCCACGTACTTAGCCAAACTACTCTGCGAGCAGCTATTGTTGAAGCTGATGCCGTGGAGGCAATAGTACCCATATCCAATTCTGCTTCTTCCAAGAACATTGCAGCCTGTTTTATATGTGCTATACCATTTTTCCCTGTCTGGGGAAGTCATAAGGCCAGCCATGGCTTCAGCTTGGATGGCAAAGGCAATGGCGGCCTGGGCTGATGCATTGGAGGGGGATTTTTCAATAGCATCTAGAGAGCAAAAATCCCATTTTTAAAAAACCATCCACTCTCCTATCCGTGACATCATGTAATGATGTTGAAGGCAAAGGTAATGTAGATTTTCGCACTAATCGAATCACATGCATATCTACTTTAGGAGCCACCTCCATTTTTAAACATTCCCCAACTGGAAGAGAATAATTGGAATTCCATTTCTTAGGAACTCTAAACTTCTTATTGGGTGTAGCCCAAGCCTCTTCCATGATTTTGGTCAGCTAATCTGACCGCGGAAACTCAGTCTTAACTGTTTGGGGATGTTTAAACACAGGTGTCTTGGTTTTTTACACAGGCTCTGCTGAATCCTCTAAGGATAGAATGGCTTTCATTGCTTTAATTAACTCAGCTGTATCCACTGAGCTGAGACCTTCCTCCTCCTCTTCGTATACCAAAGTAGAATTTATTGAGCTTTCAACCTCCGATGAATCCTCATCTGAAACATGTGTAGCCTGTGAGGATGAAGTTTACTTACCACTGGCTTATCAGCTGTTTCTGTTGAGAGGCTGCTGCTGGAAGTGATAAACCACAGGTGGGAAGCTGCATGTAAGGGTTAATCATGTAACCTATCCCTGGTACAGGAGTTGGAGGAATTATCCGATCAGCTAACATAGCCCAAGGTGGATCAACCTGCACCTGAATCTGCCAGATATTTTTCAAGAGAACCTGGTGAAAGCTAAAACAATTTGCACACAAACCATCCTGAACCAGATCCTGAGAGGTTAACACAGTTTTGCAAGACAAACATGACATGAGTGTTGGTGTTGCTGTGAGTGTATCTTCATCGCCTAAGCCGCTCTTAGACATGATAAATAATCAACTCTTCCACAGTGTACTACACAATTTGTGACTGTAATCACTTTAAGCTTTTTAAAGTGACATACAATCCGACCCTACCCATGCACCAGCATTGAGGATCGGAATAGACAAAAACTGACACAATATATAGTAAAGACAGCAATCATACTAGCAGTCAGTCACATGTTATACATTAGTATAATAAGCAATATGAGCACATCTTCTACTAACTTCAAGTATGTAGGAGAACATATTACTGAATCATGTTTAAACAGATCTACCGTATTCAGACGCATAGCGAAAGAAACAACAGTAATAGTATACAGACTCATATGCTAAAAATAAAATAAGAAAGCTTAGGGCTGCTAAAAACCAGCAGCCCTCTGACCATGGTTTGGCTCCTGCCGCACCAAACAAAAAAATGATTTGCCTGAGCCAGGAGGCGGGGCTATATGGACGGGCCCGTTGCATACTGGGAGGCCGAAAAGCTTTGACCGATTGGTGCAAATCCGCTGTCGCTTCATCATATCCCAATGTTATCCTGTGGATAACCTGTGGACCCTGCCGGAGAAAAGTGAAGTGCTCTGAATACATAACTGATGCACTGTCCATTTGAGATGACTCAAAAAAAAAAAAAATGTACACACACACACACGTGCATATATATATATATATATATATATATATATATATGAATAAACACAAATTCCCAAGTGCACTAAAGGGGAATGTAATTACCTAGTCTGTAAAGATACTCCCTGTCGAGCTCGCACCTTGCAAAAGGTGAGGGGATATCTAGATTCCACCTTACAAACGTGTTGGCTGTGTACTCTTTTAGTTGCATTTTATTGACACAATTTTATACTTTGAACTGTGTATACGTTATTAAAATAACTTTTTACTAATTGGCCTGTTGGCCTCTTGTTTGGGTGACTATTTGGTGAGGGGTGTCTGTTACAGGTCCCCAGATTTAAATACCCTCCAGTCTACATTCCGACGAAAATAACGCTGGAAGAACTGTGTAATTACATTCCACTTTAGCGCACTTGGGAATTTGTGTTTATTCTTGTATGCTTTTGAGGTCTCCCAACAAAGATCTCTCCCGTGGTGCCGCTTCTAGGTTGGCGCGAGACAAAGATACTACTGTGTTTTATATATATATATATATATATATATATATATATACTGTATCCAGACATAACAAAGAATGGCACCATAAAAACAGATTAACGTAATGAGATATGATTATATGTATTTATTTTTTTCTGAATAAATACACAACAGTATGAGTAATGGAGGTGACATTTGTCAGCTGTACAGAGATGTTTTGATAGTTTGTTACCAGTATCTCTTGTTGCAGATTTCAGGTTTCTGCAGCGTAGATCCATTTTAAAAGCAATTAGTTTTTCATTTAAGAGACTGTAAAGGGGGAAAAGAAAAGAGAAATTCACATTACTAAGGGAATTGGGGAATTATTTACAGCACTGAGGGAGATCCAGCCTGATGCCTAGTCATAAACACGGGTTTTATTTCCTCACCATTGCTGCAGAACTGTAAGAGCTCCTATCACGCCCTCCTGGCTTATGTATAGTAATAGCGCTATTAGCACATGCAACGCTCCTTGTGGCCTTCGTTTTGTACAGATCAAAGTTACAGCAACACAGAGCATTCTCTGCAGCCTGTACATGTATCTAGATACTGAATAATAAACCTATACGGGATACGTTCATGATGCCGGCAGTTGAAATCCCGGCACCAGAAGACTGGCGCTGGAATACCGACAACAGTCAAAATGCTGACGCCAGAATCCCGATCGTAAGTATGCCAGGGACTGTTAGGGTTAGCCTGCGAGGAGGGGAGATTAGTTTCGGGGACCACCAGGAAGGTTAGGCTTAGGTTGTGGGGAGGGGAGGTTAGGGTTAGGTTGTGGGGAAGGGAGGTTAGGGTTCGGTTGTGGGGAGAGGAGGTTAGGGTTAGGTTGTGGGGAAGGGAAGTTAGGTTAGGCTGCGGGAAAGGGAGGGTTAGGGTTGGGTTTCAGGGAGGGAGGGTTAGGCTATGGGGAGGGGAATTTAGGTTTAGACACCACCGGGGAGGGTAAGGGTTGCATGCAGCGGTTGTGTGAAATTATGCAAAAGCCACAGAAGGCGTCTTAAGTAAAAAGATGCCCACATTCGGGTTTTGTGATCTGTTTCTGCATCCAAAGATGCAGCATCAGACCATTTGCATGTCGATCAGATATCTGAGTAACCCTCAGGTTATACAGGATAACCGGGGTTATCACTCTGCCAGGGCCAGTGACAGTCCAACTGGCTACAGCACTCCCTGTACTGATACTGCCAGATGTTATGCCACCCTCATGTACTGATAAAGCCCCATGTAATTCCCCTACCCCCAACCCGTACTGACCTTGCTGCACCTGATTGTGCTACAGAACCACACGGTTATCTATATCAGCAATGGATCACACTTCTACTCACGCGAGAAGATATTATCACGGAACAGTTCCACGACTTTATGTGAGAGACAGGTTGATAGCCAATCAGAGGGCTCACCCGTCGCCATACAGCTCTAATACCAGAGCCAGTGATAGTCTGATCGTCTGTGTAAGACACACTGCGGCAGCAATATACATCTTGGCCGAGACTGGAATTTCATCTGCAAGCGCTGGCAAAGGGGAGGCCCGTCAATAACCCGAGTCCAGTGTGTGGTGTGAACGCAGTTTGACAAAGTTGTACATGGCTTGAAGGAGTGTTCAATAACCCAGGTCAGACCCTTTTTTTTCCTGTGAAAGGGGTATTAGTGTGATGATACTGTACAAATGCATGTATGACTTTAGGCAGGTCTTCTGATGGAATTAAGTGCTTGATTCTGGCTGTGTTCCTCAGATGAAAAAATTAGTATTTAATTGTGGTGATTCATCTGTATGGGAAGATAAGGTGCCATCGTATTAGTTGAGTGATCTGCACTATCCAGCCAGCCAGGAGGTAGTCAGTACCTTCTCCTTCCATGATCGTTATCACTTGAGGTTTTTCTTATTGTGCACCATTGCTATATTATTTCATTTGCACATTTTGTTTTTGTTTTTTTGTGGTCTACTGAATAGTGAGCCTGTGCATAGAGTTTATTGAACTGTAGCGTCTGGAATATTTATAATATTTATATACAGAATTCTGTAGCGACTTGGTTTTCTCCTTTTTATGGTTCCCTTTCCTTCCATCATCATTATCACTTGGCTCTGCGAGGTCTGTTTGACCATGTAATGTTCATTTTGTATTACTGGAGAGATGCAGTATCTGGGGATATGATAGATATGGGGAACCATTACCAGAGGTATACTTGGTGAGGTTGTATGCTCATTGTGTATTACTGGAGAGATGCAGTATCTGGGGATATGATAGCTATGGGGAACCATATATAGAGGTATAGTTGGTGAGGTAGTATGCTCATTGTGTATTACTGGTAATATGCAGTATCTAGAGGTCTTATAGCTATGGGGAACCATATACAGAGGTTTAGTTGGTGAGGTAGTATGCTCATTGTGTATTACTGGAAAGATGCAGTATCTGGGGATTTGATAGCTATGGGGAACCATATACAGAGGTATGGTTGGTGTGGTAGTATGCTCATTGTGTATTACTGGAGAGATGCAGTATCTGGGGATATGATAGCTATGGGGAACCATATACAGAGGTTTAGTTGGTGAGGTAGTATGCTCATTGTGTATTACTGGAGAGATGCAGTATCTGGGGATATGATAGCTATGGGGAACCATATACAGAGGTATAGTTGGTGTGGTAGTATGCTCATTGTGTATTACTGGAGAGATGCAGTATCTGGGGATATGATAGCTATGGGGAACCATATACAGAGGTTTAGTTGGTGAGGTAGTATGCTCATTGTGTATTACTGGAGAGATGCAGTATCTGGGGATTTGATAGCTATGGGGAACCATATACAGAGGTATAGTTGGTGAGGTAGTATGCTCATTGTGTATTACTGGAGAGATGCAGTATCTGGGGATTTGATAGCTATGGGGAACCATATACAGAGGTATAGTTGGTGAAGTAGTATGATCATTGTGTATTACTGGAGAGATGCAGTATCTGGGGGTCTTCTAGCTATGGCAGACCATTACCAGTGGTATAGTTGGTGTGGTAGTATGTTCATTGTGTATTACTGGAGAGATGCAGTCTCTGGGGGTTTTCTTGCTATGGGAGACCATTACCAGAGGTATAGTTGGTGTGGTATTATGCTCATTGTGTATTACTGGAGAGATGCAGTATCTGGGGTTTTGATAGCTATGGGGAACCATATACAGAGGTATAGTTGGTGAGGTAGTATGCTCATTGTGTATTACTGGAGAGATGCAGTATCTGGGGGTCTTCTAGCTATGGGAGACCATTACCAGAGGTATAGTTGGTGTGGTAGTATGCTCATTGTGTATTACTGGAGAGATGCAGTATCTGGGTTCTTGATAGCTATGGGGAACCATATACAGAGGTATAGTTGGTGTGGTAGTATGCTCATTGTGTATTACTGGAGAGATGCAGTATCTGGGGATTTGATAGCTATGGGGAACCATATACAGAGGTATAGTTGGTGTGGTAGTATGCTCATTGTGTATTACTGGAGAGATGCAGTATCTGGGGGTCTTCTAGCTATGGGAGATCATTACCAGAGGTATAGTTGGTGTGGTAGTATGCTCATTGTGTATTACTGGAGAGATGCAGTACCTGGGGGTCTTCTAGCTATGGGAGACCATTACCAGAGGTATAGTTGGTGTGGTAGTATGCTCATTGTGTATTACTGGAGAGATGCAGTATCTGGGGATATGATAGCTATGGGAGACCATTACCAGAGGTATACTTGGTGAGGTAGTATGCTCATTGTGTATTACTGGAGAGATGCAGTATCTGGGGATTTGATAGCTATGGGGAACCATATACAGAGGTATAGTTGGTGTGGTAGTATGCTCATTGTGTATTACTGGAGAGATGCAGTATCTGGGGATATGATAGCTATGGGGAACCATATACAGAGGTATAGTTGGTGTGGTAGTATGCTCATTGTGTATTACTGGAGAGATGCAGTATCTGGGGGTCTTCTAGCTATGGGAGACCATTACCAGAGGTATACTTGGTGAAGTAGTATGCTCATTGTGTATTACTGGAGAGATGCAGTATCTGGGGATTTGATAGCTATGGGGAACCATATACAGAGGTATAGTTGGTGAGGTAGTATGCTCAGTGTGTATTACTGGAGAGATGCAGTATCTGGGGGTCTTCTAGCTATGGGAGACCATTACCAGAGGTATAGTTTGTGTGGTAGTATGCTCATTGTGTATTACTGGAGAGATGCAGTATCTGGGGGTCTTCTAGCTATGGGAGACCATTACCAGAGGTATAGTTTGTGTGGTAGTATGCTCATTGTGTATTACTGGAGAGATGCAGGTTCTGGGGGTCTTTTAACTGAAGGGGGTTGTGATGGGAGGTGGAAATATACAGACAGCGTGTATCATGCACCGTATCATGCAGACGTATCAGCGCCGTATCATGTGACAGCCACTGCCTCCTGACCGAATTACATCACACTGAGGCCGCCAGCACTGGGCAGTGCAGCACTGCCTGGAGCATCCAGGATGTTAGTATTTAGTATATTATTGAGAGCAAAAAAATAACTGTGCACTGATGGCGTTATAGGAATCCAGTGAAAGGATGAATATACAGTGCATCAGGAAAGTATTTACAGTGCTTCACTTTTTCTACATTTTGTGATGTTACAGCCTTATTCCAAAATGAAATAAATTCATTTTTTCCCCTCAGCATTCTACACACAATGCCCCTTAATGACAACATGAAATATATTTTTTTGAGATTGTTGCAAATTTATTAAAAATAAAAAAAATAAGAATTTACTTACCGATAATTCTATTTCTCGTAGTCCGTAGTGGATGCTGGGGACTCCGTAAGGACCATGGGGAATAGCGGCTCCGCAGGAGACTGGGCACATCTAAAGAAAGCTTTAGGACTATCTGGTGTGCACTGGCTCCTCCCCCTATGACCCTCCTCCAAGCCTCAGTTAGGATACTGTGCCCGGACGAGCGTACACAATAAGGAAGGATTTTGAATCCCGGGTAAGACTCATACCAGCCACACCAATCACACCGTATAACTCGTGATCTGAACCCAGTTAACAGCATGATAACAGAGGAGCCTCTAGAAAAGATGGCTCACTACAGCAATAACCCGATTTTTTGGTAACAATAACTATGTACCAGTATTGCAGACAATCCGCACTTGGGATGGGCGCCCAGCATCCACTACGGACTACGAGAAATAGAATTATCGGTAAGTAAATTCTTATTTTCTCTAACGTCCTAAGTGGATGCTGGGGACTCCGTAAGGACCATGGGGATTATACCAAAGCTCCCAAACGGGCGGGAGAGTGCGGATGACTCTGCAGCACCAATTGAGAGAACTCCAGGTCCTCCTCAGCCAGGGTATCAATTTTGTAGAATTTTACAAACGTATTTGCTCCTGACCAAGTAGCTGCTCGGCAAAGTTGTAAAGCCGAGACCAACACCGGATCAACACCGGCTGACCTTGAAGCAGAGGTCTTGCTAAGCTTAGAGCATTGTAAATGTCCCTTAGCTTCAGGATATTTATGTGAAGTGATGTCTCCAGGCTTGACCATAAGCCCTGGATATTCCTTCCCTGTGTGACTGCTCTCCAGCCTCGCAGGCTGGCATCCGTGGTCACCAGGACCCAGTCCTGAATGCCTAATCTGCGGCCCTCTGGAAGATGAGCACTCTGTAACCACCACAGGAGGGACACCCTTGTCCTTGGTGACAGGGTTATCCGCTGATGCATCTGAAGATGCGACCCGGACCATTTGTCCAGCAGGTCCCACTGGAAAGTTCTTGCGTGGAATCTGTCTAATGGGATTGCTTCGTAGGAAGCCACCATTTTACCCAGAACCCTTGTGCACTGATGCACTGAGACTTGGCTCGGTTTTAGGAGGTTCCTGACTAGCTCGGATAACTCCCTGGCTTTCTCCTCCGGGAGAAACACCTTTTTCTGGACTGTGTCCAGGATCATCCCTAGGGACAGAAGACACGTCGTCGGAACCAGCTGCGATTTTGGAATATTGAAAATCCAATCGTGCTGCCGCAACACTACCTGAGATAGTGCTACACCGACCTCCAACTGTTCCCTGGATCTTACCCTTATCAGGGAATTGTCCAAGTAAGGGATAACTAAAATTCCCTTCCTTCGAAGGAATATCATCATTTCGGCCATTACCTTGGTAAAGACCCGGGGTGCCGTGGACCATCCATACGGCAGCGTCTGAACTGATAGTGACAGTTCTGTACCATAAACCTGAGGTACCCTTGGTGAGAAGGGTAAATTTTGACATGAAGGTAAGCATCCTTGATGTCCCGAGACATCATGTAGTCCCCTTCTTCGAGGTTCGCAATCACTGCTCTGAGTGACTCAATCTTGAATTTGAACCTCTGTATGTAAGTGTTCAAAGATTTTAGATTTACAATCGGTTTCACCGAGCCGTCCGGCTTCGGTACCACAACAGTGTGGAATAATACCCCGTTCCCTGTTGCAGGAGGGGTATCTTGATTATCACCTGCTGGGAATACAGCTTGTGAATGGCTTCCAAAACTGTCTCCCTGTCAGAAGGAGACATCGGTAAAGCCGACTTTAGGAAACGGCGAGGGGGAGACGTCTCGAATTCTAATTTGTACCCCTGAGATATCACCTGAAGGATCCAGGGGTCTACTTGCGAGTGAGCCCACTGCGCGCTAAAATTCATTGAGACGGGCCCCCCACCGTGCCTGATTCTGCTTGTAAAGCCCCCGCGTATACTGAGGGCTTGGCAGAGGCGGGAGAGGGTTTCTGTTCCTGGGAACTGGCTGATTTCTGCAGCCTTTTTCCTCTCCCTCTGTCACGGGGCAGAAATGAGGAACCTTTTGCCCGCTTGTCCACGAAAAGACTGCGCCTGATAATACGGCGTCTTCTCATGTTGAGAGGCGACCTGGGGTACAAACGTGGATTTCCCAGCTGTTGCCGTGGCCACCAGGTCTGAAAGACCGACCCCAAATAACTCCTCCCCTTAATAAAGCAATACTTCCAAATACCGTTTGGAATACGCATCACCTGACCACTGACGTGTCCATAACCCTCTACTGGTAGAAATGGACAACGCACTTAGACTTGATGCCAGTCGGCAAATATTCCGCTGTGCATCACGCATATATAGAAATGCATCTTTTAAATGCTCTATAGGCAAAAATATACTGTCCCTATCTAGGGTATCAATATTTTCAGTCAGGGAATCCGACCACGCCAACCCAGCACTGCACATCCAGGCTGAGGCGATTGCTGGTCGCAGTATAACACCAGTATGTGTGTAAATACCTTTTAGGATACCCTCCTGCTTTCTATCAGCAGGATCCTTAAGGGCGGCCATCTCAGGCGAGGGTAGAGCCCTTACAAGCGTGTGAGCGCTTTATCCACCCTAGGGGGTGTTTCCCAACGCACCCTAACCTCTGGCGGGAAAGGATATAATGCCAATAACATTTTAGAAATTATCAGTTGTTATCGGGGGAAACCCACGCATCATCACACACCTCATTTGATTTCTCAGATTCAGGAAAACTACAGGTAGTTTTTCCTCACCGAACATAATACCCCTTTTTGGTGGTACTCGTATTATCAGAAATGTGTAAAACATTTTTCATTGCCTCAATCATGTAACTTGTGGCCCTACTGGAAGTCACATTTGTCTCTTCACCGTCGACACTGGAGTCAGTATCCGTGTCGGCGTCTATATCTGCCATCTGAGGTAACGGGCGCTTTAGAGCCCCTGACGGCCTATGAGACGTCTGGACAGGCACAAGCTGAGTAGCCGGCTGTCTCATGTCAACCACTGTCTTTTATACAGAGCTGACACTGTCACGTAATTTCTTCCAACAGTTCATCCACTCAGGTGTCGACCCCCTAGGGGGTGACATCACTATTACAGGCAATCTGCTCCGTCTCCACATTATTTTTCTCCTCATACATGTCGACACAAAAGTACCGACATACAGCACACACACAGGGAATGCTCTGATAGAGGACAGGACCCCACTAGCCCTTTGGGGAGACAGAGGGAGAGTTTGCCAGCACACACCAGAGCGCTATATATATACAGGGATAACCTTATATAAGTGTTTTTCCCCTTATAGCTGCTGTATAGTTAATACTGCGCCTAATTAGTGCCCCCCTCTCTTTTTTAACCCTTTCTGTAGTGTAGTGACTGCAGGGGAGAGCCAGGGAGCTTCCCTCCAACGGAGCTGTGAGGGAAAATGGCGCCAGTGTGCTGAGGAGATAGGCTCCGCCCCCTTATCGGCGGCCTTATCTCCTGTTTTTCTATGTATTCTGACAGGGGTTAAATGCATCCATATAGCCCAGGAGCTATATGTGATGCATTTTTTTGCCATCTAAGGTGTTTTTATTGCGTCTCAGGGCGCTCCCCCCCAGCGCCCTGCACCCTCAGTGACCGAAGTGTGAAGTGTGCTGAGAGCAATGGCGCACAGCTGCAGTGCTGTGCGCTACCTTGTTGAAGACAGGACGTCTTCTGCCGCCGATTTTCCGGACCTCTTCTGCCTTCTGGCTCTGTAAGGGGGCCGGCGGCGCGGCTCTGGGACCCATCCAAGCTGGGCCTGTGATCGTCCCTCTGGAGCTAATGTCCAGTAGCCTAAGAAGCCCAATCCACTCTGCACGCAGGTGAGTTCGCTTCTTCTCCCCTTAGTCCCTCGATGCAGTGAGCCTGTTGCCAGCAGGTCTCACTGAAAATAAAAAACCTAAACTAAAACTTTCACTAAGAAGCTCAGGAGAGCCCCTAGTGTGCACCCTTCTCGTTCGGGCACAGAGATCTAACTGAGGCTTGGAGGAGGGTCATAGGGGGAGGAGCCAGTGCACACCAGATAGTCCTAAAGCTTTCTTTAGATGTGCCCAGTCTCCTGCGGAGCCGCTATTCCCCATGGTCCTTACGGAGTCCCCAGCATCCACTTAGGACGTTAGAGAAACTAAGAAATCACATGTACAAAAGTATTCACAGCCTTTGCCATGAAGCTCAAAATTGAGCTCAGGTGCATCCTGTTTCCACTGATCATTCTTGAGATGTTCCTACAACTTAATTGGAGTCCACCTGTGGTAAATTCAGTTGATTGGACATGATTTGGAAAGGCACACACCTGTCTATATAAGGTCCCACACTTGACAGTGCATGTCTGAGCACAAACCAAGCATGAAGTCAAAGGAATTGTCTGTAGACCTCCGAGAGAGGATTGTCTCGAGGCACAAATCTAGGGAAGGGTACAGAAAAATATCTGCTGCTTTGATGGTCCCAGTGAGCACAGTGACCTCCATCATACGTAAATGGAAGAAGTTCGGAACCACCAGGACTCTTCCTAGAGCTGGCCGGCCGTCTAAATTGAGCAATCGGGGGAAAGGGGCCTTAGTCAGGGAGGTGACCAAGAACCCAATGGTCACTCTGTCAGAGCTACAGCGTTCCTCTGTGGAGAGAGGAGAACCTTTAAGAAGGACAACCATCTCTGCAGCAGTCCACCAATCAGGCCTGTATTGTAGAGTGGCCAGATGGAAGCCACTCCTTAGTAAAAGCACATGGCAGCCCACCTGGAGTTTGCCAAAATGCACCTGAAGAACTCAGACCATGAGAAACAAAATTCTCTGGTCTGATGAGACAAAGATTGAACTCGTTGGCGTGAATGTCAGGCGTCATGTTTGGAGGAAACCAGGCACCGCTCATTACCAGGCCAATACCATCCCTACAGTGAATCGTGGTGGCAGCATCATGCTGTGGGGATGTTTTTCAGCGGCAGGAACTGGGAGACTAGTCAGTATAAAGGGAAAGATGAATGCAACAATGTACAGAGACATCCTAGATGACAACCTGCTCCAGAGCGCTCTTGACCTCAGACTGAGGTGACGGTTCATCTTTCACCAGGACAATAACACTAAGCACAGCCAAGATATCAAAGGAGTGGCTTCAGGACAACTCTGTGAATGTCCTTGAGTGGCCCAGCCAGAGCACAGACTTGAATCCCGATTGAACATCTCTGGAGAGATGTGAAAATGGCTGTGCACCGACGCTCCTCATCCAACCTGATGGAGCTTGAGAGGTGCTGCAAAGAGGAATGGGCGAAACTGCCCAAATATAGGTGTGCCAAGCTTGTGGCATCATACTCAAAAAGACTTGAGGCTGTAATTGCTGTCAAAGGTGCATCAACAAAGTATTGAGCAAAGGCTGTGAATACTTACATGTGATTTCTTAGTTTTTTATTTATAATAAATTTGCAAAAAAAATAAAAATTCACGTTGTCATTATGGGGTATTGGGGGTAATGCAGACCTGATCCTAGCAGCAAATTTGTTAGCAGTTGGGCAAAACCATGGGGGTAATTCAGAGTTGATCGCAGCAGCAAATTTGCTAGCAGTTAGGCAAAACCATGGGGGTCATTCCGACCCGTTCGCACGCAGCGGTTTGTCGCTGCGGTGCGCAGAGGCGGCCCTAGGCAAACTAGACAAATGCCTAGGGCATTTGGTAAGCCTAGGGGCATCAGCAGCTTCTGCTGATTAAAATGATATGTGGCATGCCTATCTTCTGTGTGTAGCATTTCATATACAGATACAGCCACAGTCTCACACAGGTTATAGGCATGCCGCATATCATTTTAATCAGCAGAAGCTGCTTGTGCATCCTAGCCACATAGCAATGCAAATAAGATTCATTTTCATCAAAAAAGGCGCCCAACGTTCGTATTGAGGAAAGATTTATGAGGACACATCTGGATCCAAGCAGAAGCAGAAGTCACAGTGTTAGCGGCCGTGTGAGTGCTGTGTGTGAGTGGGTTGGTTGTGCAGTAGTGTTCGTCATATGTGTAAGGGGCATTATGTGTATCATGTGTAAAAATGCATTAATAATGTACAGCAAATGTGTAAGGGGCACTATATGTGTCATTACGTGTATAAGGGCATTAATAATGGGGGTGATTCCGAGTTGTTCGCTCGTTAGCTGCTTTTAGCAGCATTGCACACGCTAAGCCTACGCCTACTGGGAGTGTATCTTAGCACAGCAGATTTGCTAACGAAGAGTTCACTAATTTTCTCGTAACGATTACCCCGCAGTTTCTGAGTAGCTCCAGACTTACTCTGCCAGTGCGACGAGCTCAGTCCTTTTCGTTCCTGGTTTGACGTCACAAACACACCCAGCGTTCGCCCAGCCACTTCCCCGTTTCTGCAGACACTCCTGCGTTTTCAACTAGCACGCCTGCGTTTTTCCGCACACTCCCATAAACGGCCAGTTTCCGCCCAGAAACACCCACTTCCTGTCAATCACACTACGATCAGCAGAGCAATGAAAAAACTTTGTTACGCCGTGAGTAAAATATCAAACTTTTGTGCTAATTTACTTGGCGCAGGCGCGCTGCGTACAATGCGCATGCGCAGTTTGCGACTAATCGTTCCGTAGCGAACAAAAATAACGAGCGAACAACTCGGAATCACCCCCAATGTGTGGCATATGTGTAAGGTACATTATGTGTGTCATTATGTTTATAAGGGCCTTAATAATGTGCGGCATATGGGTAAGGGCCATTATGTGTATAAGTGCATTAATAAAGGTTGGCATAATGTGTAAGGCACATTATGTTTGTAAAGACATTAATAATGTGTGTCATGTGTGTAAGAGGCATAACTGTGTGGTATTATGTGTAAAAATGCATTACTAATGTGTGTCATTATGTGTATAAGGTGTTCTAATGTGTGGCGTAATGTATAGAAAGGGCACTACTTTATGGTCTAATGTGAATAAAGAGCAATATGGTGTGGTGTAATGTGAATAAGGAGCAATATGGTGTGGTGTAATGTGAATAAGGAGCAATTCAGTGTGATGTAATGTGAATAAGGAACAATTCAGTGTGATGTAATGTGAATAAGGGGCACTACTGTGAGGAGTAATGTATATAAGGTAAAGTGGTACTACTGTCTGATGTAACGTGAATTAGGTACACTATTGCATGATAAAATGTGAATAAAGTTGCAGTACTGTGTGGCGTAATTTGAATTGGGGATACTATTGTGTAGCCATGCCCCTTGCCAGAAAAAACACACCCCTTTTTGGGCTGTGCGCCGAATGTGCACACTGTTCCTATTTAGAATATAGGGGGTAGGAAAACTTAAAATAAGGACTGCTTTGGGTGAGGGGTGATGGTGCTGGGAAAGGGGTGCACTGTCGGAGGCGGAACTAGTGGTGGTGCTAGGGGGCACCAGCCAAAATCTTGCCTAGGACATCATATTGGTTGGGGCCGGCTCTGGTGGTGCGAACGGGTCCAGAATGCGCATGCTGGCTGCGATCAACTCAGAATGACCACCCATTGGCACTGCAGGTGTGGCAGATATAACATTTGCAGAGAGAGTTAGATTTGGGTGGGTTATTTTGTTTCTATGCAGGGTAAATAGTGGCTGCTTTATTTTTACACTGCAATTTAGATTTCAGTTTGAACACACCCCACCCAAAGCTAACTCTCTCTCTCTGCACGTTATATCTGCCCCCCCCCCCCCCCCCTGCAGTGCACATGGTTTTGCCCTACTGGTAACAAGTTTGCTGCTACGATCAACTCTGAATTAGGGCCCATGTGCACTGCAGGGGGGAGTGTGTGTGCGGGTGGGGCATACTTGCCTACATTCTATTTCTCCTCTCCGGGAGAAGCCCGGAGAGGAGACGCTGCAGGAGTATTCGGGGGGGGGGACTGTGACATCGCTAAGCCCCGCCCCCGTATTGGGAAATGCCGCGATTCGCGGGTCCGCGGGAAGGGGACGGGGCTAAAATGACACGATTTGCGTCATTTTAACCCCTTCTCCATCCGACGGACCTGCGAATACGGGAGATTTTCTCTCCATCCTGCTCGCATCACTAGGGTGCGAGCAGGATGCGGGAGACCTGCCCACTCTTCCGGGGGTGCGGGGGGCTACCCCAAAAAACGGGAGCCTCCCGCAGCTTCCGGGAGAGTAGGTAAGTATGGGGTGGGGGGGGGGGTGGCAGATATAACATTTGCAGAGAGAGTTAGATTTGGGTGGGTTATTTTGTTTCTGTGCAGAGTAAACACTGCCTGCTTTCTTTTTACACTGCAATTTAGATTTCAGTTTGAACACACCCCACCCAAATCTAACTGTCTCTGCACATGTTATATCTGCCCCCTCTGCAGTGCACATGGTTTTGCCCAACTGCTAACTAATTTGCTGCTGCGATCAGGTCTGAATTACCCCCATTGTGTGTAGAATTTTGAGGGGAAAAATTATTTATTCCAGTTTGGAATAAGGCTGTAACATAACAAAATCTGGAAAAAGTAAAGCACTGTGAATACTTTCCGAATGCACTGTAAGCCCTGGTATTGCAGACTGAAGTCATACCAGGGTTAATAGGAAATGCCTGTAAATGAGAAAGTCCTGTTTGTATTGCAGGTGGTAAATGAAGTGCTGATTCCAAGCTCTTAGTAATTCCGTGTGATGAGATCTGAGTCGGTGGGGTGAAAGGATCCAATCAGTCAGTGATGTTGAGAATAGACCAGGTTGCAATTTCCCTTGTGATTTGAGCACCTTGTTAATGTATTTCATATCTCTCGTCTGGATTCTTGTGAAAATAAAACATTGATTTTGGATGAGCTGTTTTGCCAGGTTGATTTTATTTTGTTACTTATTTTACAGATTCATTCCTCGCCCCCTCTCATCTTCTGGAGACTGTAGTGATGGGGGATATAGTTATAGATATACATTTGACCGTTACTTACCCCATAGTCCCAGGAGTTTCAGATTTGTCTGGGCAACATTACCTCAATTCCTGGTTTAAGGGCCACTCTGTGCAATAAGGTGGATGGTGCTTGACCTGGGTAAAATCATATTTAAGTTTCACTGCAGAGAAAGTTTCTGCTGAGACGTATTGCCGCCTTAAAGCTTGTTTGGATCTGTAGAAGTGTAAAATAAAGATCACATCTTCTGTGGGTTCCTCTGTTGTTTAGGGGTGGCATAATGGTCAGTGTTTGTGGTCTAGACCCAGCAGGTTGTTCGGGGAGATCAGATAGGATAATACTGAATAGAAAAAATGGAAATGCAGGTGCACACTCTAAGCACTAAGAACACTGGTAATCAGAACAATTATTACTCTGCAATTTAACATGAAGTAAAATTCAGGTTCTTAGCATAATTGTTGACCAAAAATATGGACCCACCTATCACGGCCAGGTGGCCTCATCAGGTGGTTCCCTAACATTCCTAAGGATCAAATCCAGAATACGGGACGCCCCGGGCCAACACAATGTAACCACCCCAAGGCATCACACTAGTAAGAAGTAGCTGTTTAAGTGTTAGGAAGGGTTACATTAAGTGTTACAATAATGATGCCTCGAATCAGCCTGGTCACACCAACCCAGGGGGCCCCCACGGCCTGAACCCATTCCTAATACTGACATATTGTATACATTTATACTGAATAGATTTTAATATAGGTAAGAAGATCCAATATTAGGCCCAATTCCATGGTGGATGCAGTTGCAACTGTGACTGGATCTTTAGCCGCAGCCACTAATGATGCAGCCAATGATCTTCCTATTGAGGAGCCCACCGTCTGCGGCACTAATATGCTGCTGCATCTACTAAAACACACCATCGAACATCGCACTAGTGCTATGGAGGTGTAGGATCTCCACCTGAACATGGGCACCAGTGTCAGTGCAGCTATGCCTTTAGATGCAGCCTCTAACCACAGAACACCCGTATCTGGCTAGCCACCACCTTGTTACCACTCATAAACACCCGCTGAAATTGCATGAATCTATGCGTAATATCGATCTGCGTCTTCATGCGGTAACCATAGGGATGAATACACAGTGCGGTTTGGATGCATGCACAGGCTGAAAACATCGGCTGCTTACATCCGACATTCGCCACCTCTGAATCAAGCCCATTATCTCAGGCAGGAAGTGTAACCAATGCCACCAAGAGGAATGCTGGGATTTCAGTGCAGATCCCATGTATCCACAGTATTGGTTTTCAGTTAATCGGAGACTATAAATGGATAGACCTTGAGCCTTTTTAGAGAGCTCTGACACCAAAGGTTTAGTATATTTGGGAGCAAGTATCTGAAGCTTGTTTGGTAGTGCGCTTCCGTAGCTGCCTGGCTCCACCCCCTGCGGCATGGTTGCTGCTGATAAAGATGCTATATTCTCCCTTATGTAACATTACAGAGACAGGCCTCATATAATGTGTATTTTGGCCTTAAACATACAGTAATGCAGAGGCTGATATGTTTTAGAGGAATTCACACACAAATCCATCTTAGCTGTCCTCTCTCTACCGCAGGTGGATCGGACAGAAGTGATCAAAAGCAATTTGAATCCAGTCTTCTCCAAAGTCTTTACCGTGGATTATTATTTTGAGGAGGTCCAGAAACTGCGCTTTGAGGCGTATGACATCCATGGACATTGCAGCATTGGATCAAGAGACGATGACTTCCTTGGCGGTGTGGAAATTACGCTTGGACAGGTAAACGTAATGTACTGTTGGGGAATGGATGACTGAAATTAGACCACTGTTTTACTTCAAACCACTGAGAAGAATATAACTATATCAGGTGCAAAAATGAGGACGCCCGCCTGGTGGTGCACATATACACAGTCCTGATTAATGGCGACGGTCCCATCGTCACGCCAGCCTGGACTTTATCCTAGACTGTGGGGGTTGTTCTAAGATATGTCCAACTTATACATGTGCCGCTGTTCTACGTGGTATTGCTAAGTTCATCATGGGCACTGTGAGAGGAGAGGTGGCTACTCATTACTTTGTCACGGGCTTGTCTGGTGTGCCCATTGGAGAGCTGGACCAGCTATGGAGGAAGAAACATGCCCCCCTCCTTGGCATTTAAATACAACTTTTAATGAACACTCTTGACCACACACCCCATGCCAACCCTTTTTCACCTGACATCCATGAGAGTTTTTTTAGGGAATGGGGTCATTTAGGAAATGGGGTCAGGGACAGCTCAACACATTAGAATTGCTGGGCGCACCCCTGAGGGGTAAGGGCACCCAATACAATGGGATGTAGCCATGTCCTGTGTAGATTGACCAAAACCGCTTGTGTGCACCCTATTGCCTTGTGCAGCATTCCAGTTTGAGAGCTTGATTCGTTGATTAGTAAGTATGTAATTGTCCATGGAAAATGTGTTCAGTCACTTCTGTGTGTGCTGTCAAGCTCTGACGGTACCTAACAGTGACTTCTGTGTGTGCTGTCATGCTCTGATGGTACCTAACAGTCACTTCTGTGTGTGCTGTCATGCTCTGACGGTACCTAACAGTCACTTGTGTGTGTGCTGTCATGCTCTGACGGTACCTAACAGTCACTTGTGTGTGTGCTGTCATGCTCTGACGGTACCTAACAGTCACTTGTGTGTGTGCTGTCATGCTCTGACGGTACCTAACAGTGACTTCTGTGTGTGCTGTCATGCTCTGACGGTACCTAACAGTGACTTCTGTGTGTGCTGTCATGCTCTGACGGTACCTAACAGTCACTTCTGTGTGTGCTGTCATGCTCTGACGGTACCTAACAGTCACTTCTGTGTGTGCTGTCATGCTCTGACGGTACCTAACAGTCACTTCTGTGTGTGCTGTCATGCTCTGACGGTACCTAACAGTCACTTGTGTGTGTGTTGTCATGCTCTGACGGTACCTAACAGTCACTTCTGTGTGTGCTGTCATGCTCTGACGGTACCTAACAGTCACTTGTGTGTGTGCTGTCATGCTCTGACGGTACCTAACAGTCACTTGTGTGTGTGCTGTCATGCTCTGACGGTACCTAACAGTCACTTCTGTGTGTGCTGTCATGCTCTGACGGTACCTAACAGTCACTTGTGTGTGTGTTGTCATGCTCTGACGGTACCTAACAGTCACTTCTGTGTGTGCTGTCATGCTCTGACGGTACCTAACAGTCACTTGTGTGTGTGCTGTCATGCTCTGACGGTACCTAACAGTCACTTGTGTGTGTGCTGTCATGCTCTGACGGTACCTAACAGTCACTTGTGTGTGTGCTGTCATGCTCTGACGGTACCTAACAGTCACTTGTGTGTGTGCTGTCATGCTCTGACGGTACCTAACAGTCACTTCTGTGTGTGCTGTCATGCTCTGACGGTACCTAACAGTCACTTGTGTGTGTGCTGTCATGCTCTGACGGTACCTAACAGTCACTTGTGTGTGTGCTGTCATGCTCTGACGGTACCTAACAGTCACTTCTGTGTGTGCTGTCATGCTCTGACGGTACCTAACAGTCACTTCTGTGTGTGCTGTCATGCTCTGACGGTACCTAACAGTCACTTCTGTGTGTGCTGTCATGCTCTGACGGTACCTAACAGTCACTTCCGTGTGTGCTGTCATGCTCTGACGGTACCTAAAAGTACCCAGCCATTCAGTGCCTGTTTATACAGAGAATCCTACTCTTTGTTGTTTTGTAATGATGCCAAAGTAAGAGCCACATAGTTAATGGTTTATATCAAATATACAAACACACATTTGCTTGTAGTTCACTTTATTACTATTTCAGTAAGAAAAGAAAAACACTTTTATGGATATTTAAGGTTGATTTCCTTTGCTGTGTTGGGAGTTATTGGCAAACTAATGGTATTTTCTGAAAATGTAGATTCTTCTGGTAAAAACATTTGTTTAGCTATTGCATAAACCAATGACACGCACAGAAGTGATAAATGCTTCAGCAAGGGGTTAAAGAAGCAAGCGATGTAAAGACTGACTACTATCTGATCAAATAGAATTCATCTCCAGTTTACATATAGATGGATGTGGATTATTAGATCTACACTAAAAAGGTCTACAGTCAATAGGTCTACCACTAACGGTAGACATGCATTAGGTCAACAGGGTCAAAATGTCGACATAGAATGGGTAGACAGTAGGAAAGATCGACAGGATCAAAAGGTGACATGTAAATGGTCGACACAAATTTTTATTTATTTTTTAGGTGTTTTGTCACTTTTCTGCCACAAACAAGCCCCATTAGTGTACCACATCCTCTCGCATGGTTACTATTCCCAATCATAGTTCACGTGGATAGTAAAGTTTGAAAAAGTTGAAAAAACTTGTGTCTACCATATGTGTGTCGACCTTTTGACCATGTCGACCTTTTTGAACTGTCTACATTTTACATGTCGATCTTTTGACCCTGTCGACCTAATGCATGTTTACCATTAGTGGTAGACCTATTGACTGTAGACGTTATTAGTGCAGATCTACTGTATAGTCCGGATACCGTTGTGCTGGCGTCTTTGTCATACACCCATATATGAGCGGATTTTCACTCAGTAGAGAGATGCATTCTTCTCAGTTTAGCTCACCTACAGTAATATGCCTCTCTAACTCCAAGGGCCTGCACGTGCTAGATCCGGTCAGCTTGTCAAGTAGATTTTCTACTCTAGCCAGTCTGTGATAAAACCAAAGTATAGATTTCTTTAAAGGGACCACACCTTAATGCCATGCACAGCAAAGTGTATTCCTTACTGAGAAATCAAAATGAATTCTGGCTTTCAGGGCAAACAACAATATAATACAGGTTGAGTATCCCTTATCCAAAATGCTTGGGACCAGAAGTATTTTGGATACTGGATTTTTCCGTATTTTGGAATAATTGCATACCATAATGAGATATCATGGTGATGGGACCCAAGTCTAAGCACAGAATCCATTTATGTTTCATATACACCTTATACACACAGCCTGAAGGTAATTTTAGTCAATATTTTAATAACTTTGTGCATTAAACAAAGTGAGTGTACATTCACACAATTCATTTATGTTTCATATACACCTTATACACACAGCCTGAAGGTCATTTAATACAATACTTTTAATAACTTTGTGTATAAAACAAAGTTTGTGTACATTGAGCCATCAGAAAACAAAGGTTTCACTATCTCACTCTCACTCAAAAAATTCCGTATTTCGGAATATTCCGTATTTCTGAATATTTGGATATGGGATACTCAACCTGTATATATATATAAAAAAAACAGCAGGTGCCGGCTCTCCCGTCAGCTCTCAATCATGCACCGGGTGTCCGCTTATAACTAGCAGTATGTACACAACAATGAGCGGCACTCACGGCGTCTTTGTCAAATGATGCAATCGGAGACAGTCAAATCTTAGCAACGTTTCAATGCTTTATGCATTTTTCTCAAGCTTACAAACATTAAAAACTTACTCACCTAAATACCATAGACACCACCGTGCAAGTCATCGTGGAACCGGAAGGTAGTCACACCGCCCGCCTCCACGACGTAGACGTGAACCCAGCCACACGTCATCAATTGTGCGCCCATCACCATAGCAACAATACAGCAGAGCATCAATTCCTGCATATAACAAACTGTATAATCACTCTACCTGCATACAATACATCATACTTAACCAAAGCAAAAAGAGAGCAAGAACTGTAACAATGCAGTGGTAAATACAACTACATGCAAAAATAAATAAATAGCAACGTAGCACGCGGACACAATTGCATCATACCAATAATAATAAAATTAGCAAGAGAAAAACAATAACATATTTAAATATTTAAATATTGGCATGTTACATGAAGCAATTAAGCCCTAAGTGCTCGTTAAGACCCCGGGGAGACACAGTGTCCAACCGCTGGATCCACTGTGTTTCCATTCTTAATAACCGGAGCCCTCGGTTACCACCTCTAAGGGAAGGTTGTACCTGATCTATCATCCTATATTTCAAGGATGTCAGAGGATGGCGAGCCGTGGCAAAATGCCGTGCCACCGGCTGATCGCTTTTGCCCGTGGTGATGGCTGCTTTAATGGCTGACCTGTGGACTGTCATACGTTCTTTAAACATTCTCTCTGTTTTGCCTATATATGACAGTCCACAGGGGCAAATCAGCTGATAGACCACATATCTGGAAGTACAAGAGAGTCGGTACCGAATGTGAAACGTCCGACCAGTATGGGGGTGTTGGAACGTGTTGCCCGATATAAGATACTGGCACGTTGTGCAGGTGCACCTATAGCAACCTTTTCTAACACCAAAAAGGGAAGGTTGTTCAGCTATATTGGAAACATCTGTTTTTACCAAGTAATCACGTAGATTTTTATTACGCTTATAACTAGGCATAAGCCTACAATTCTGTAACTGGAGGTCCCGATCTGATTGGATTACATGCCAATGTTTTTTAACTGAGCCCTGAATTAATTGACTAGCTGAATTAAAGTTATTAACCCAGGGCACAACACTAGATGAATTGGGCACCTTATGTCGCTCAAGTAACGTATGTCGGTCCATTGACATCGCCTTACATAGAGCCTGATCAAGGAGTTTTGGGCAATAGCCCCGATTGATAAACTTCTGGTACATGACTCCCATTTGTTCCCTTGCTATTGCCGGATCAGACGTGATTCTTTGGACCCGCAAAAATTGCGAGTACGGCAATCCTCGTTTTAATGGTAAGGGATGACAGCTTGAAAAGTGTAATAAATTATTTCTATCAGTAGGTTTGGAGTAGATAGAAGTAGAAATCTTATTATCACATATAGAGATCTGCACATCCAAAAATTGAATGCTTTTAGGATCAATGGTACAAGTAAATTTAATAGGATGTGTTTTAGAGTTATGTTGATTTATGGTATCCATCAGTAGATTTTGAGGACCCTGCCATATAATTAGCAGGTCATCAATATACCTGCAAAAAAATATAATGTGGGAGGCTATTTCTGCATTAGCAAAAAATACATCCTCCTCCACACCAAACATGTAGATATTTGAATATGACGGGGCCACACTGGACCCCATCGCACACCCCCGGCATTGTAGATAATATTTGCCATCGTACAAGAAATAATTTTTTAGTAAGGTCATTTCTAGTAATTTAAGGAACAGTGATATATCTGGGCCATCATAGTCAGACTGCATATTGAGGAACAACTCTACAGCTGCTAGGCCCTCTGTGTGAGGAATCACTGTATATAGACTCTGCACATCAATTGTGCAGAGAACTACATCAGTGGGTAATGCTGGAATGGCTTCCAAACGCCTAAGCAAGGTGCTGGTGTCAAGCAAATATCTAGGCATGCGTTGTATGTAAGGCTGCAATATGTCGTCAAGGAAAATAGATACAGGCTGGAACAAAGAACCCCTGGCCGAAATAATAGGTCGACCAGGGGGCCTCTGCAACCTTTTATGTATCTTTGGTGTCGTGTAAAGCAACGGCACCACAGGGTGTGACGGAACAAGAGCATTTTTTACTTCTAAAGGGAGTAACCCCTCAGACACTGCAATGTCCAAACAGTTAGTGAGTTCCTTGAAGTATAGTCCCGTGGGATCATTAGGCAACAAGCAATAAGTGTCCCCATCACTTAATTGCAAAGCGATCTCTTCCTTATAGTCTCCCAAGTTCTGTATCACTAAGGCACCGCCTTTATCGGCAGGTCTAAATATGAGATTCTTATTTGCAGCCAGTGCAGTGAGTGCCTCTCTCTGCCCTTTGGTCAAGTTGTCACGTACCAAGGGGGGATGTTTTATTAATGGATCACAGTCTTGTTCGACCAGACGCATAAATGTGCGAATCGACGCATTGTGCGACTGGGGATCAAAGGTGGATTTAGGAAGTATCATCTTTAATTTATCTGGAATCTTGATTGGTGCGTCCTCCTTCACCGATCGTGAAGTAGTAGTTGATTTGGCAAAGAACTCCTTTAGTTTGAGTGTTCTATGCAGCTTGTGTTTCTCAATAGACCATTGGAGTGGCTGGGGTTTAGATAGAGGTACAAAGGATAGGCCCTTGTTAAGGACCTGTTTTTCAATATCATTAAGCTCATAATCGGAAAGATTGATTATCGGGCTGATTTGGCTTTGGTTGTTTTCGGGGGTTTGGCTCCCCTGCCTCTGCCCCTGCCCCTGCCTTTGCCTTCTCCACTGTTGACCCCGTCTGGTATGTAATCTGTGTCTTGGTCGTCTCTTACCTTGGCTCTGGTCTGTGCACCTAAAGGGCCACTTACTTGAGATGATTGAACGTGTGTATCTGATTCACTAGCTGTTGAGGTATAGTCATTCGATGAGTCCCCCTGATGTCGCTTGTCCTGACGACGGCGGAAAAAGGGTTTACGGTTGTAGCTCTGCCGTGGGTTGTCATTCCAACGGTAGACATTGTTGTTCTCATAGTCCTGATCAACCTTCATTTTTTTATCCGCTTTGAATTTAATGAGGTCTCTTTTGTAAGCCTGCAACTGGTTATTTAGTTTTTCATACCAGTTATTGACAGAATCAGCTTCCAAAGCTACTTTATGTGCAGATTCCAAAGTGGAGATTTTTTCTTTTACCAAGTTCATTTCTTTGGTGCTTTGTTCTATAATAAGTAGCATGAGATCCATAGAGCAGCGGTTCATGATCCCAACCCATTTTCTGCAAAAAATGGGATCATGTCTACCAATTGTAGGTGAGTTGGCAATTCTTAATCCCCGCGGGATCTTTTTTGCTCTATAATACTCACTCAATGATAAACAGTGGTAGAGGAAATCTATCTCTTTCCGTTTATATTTAAGCAGATTCCGGTATATAATGTCCAACGAACATGCCTCTGCTTGATCTTCCAGAGCTGCTGTATAAAGGATCTCCTCAGCTTCTGATTCAGAGAACATATGTGTAACTCCCAAGGGGCTGATGCGTGGCATAAAACCACTCATACCTTCACTATTGGAAGTGCCAGTAGCCATATTGAGACAATGGATAATATACAGCAATGTTCAGATGCACGTGATTGTTAGCCAGGGAATAAAAAGTGATAGAACAAAAAAAAGAAAAGGAAACCCGTGCAGGTGTAAAAACAAACACACAGCCTGTCCTTGTGTGACGACTGTAGAGAACACAAAGGCCCCACAACAGGGGTGCCCACTGAAGGATGAGTTCTTGTGAATATGTAGAAAAAATCACTGGTGAGCCTTGCAGAATAGCCACTCCGCCTGTCTACGGTGAGGCTAGAATCTAGAAAAAACAGCAGGTGCCGGCTCTCCCGTCAGCTCTCAATCATGCACCGGGTGTCCGCTTATAACTAGCAGTATGTACACAACAATGAGCGGCACTCACGGCGTCTTTGTCAAATGATGCAATCGGAGACAGTCAAATCTTAGCAACGTTTCAATGCTTTATGCATTTTTCTCAAGCTTACAAACATTAAAAACTTACTCACCTAAATACCATAGACACCACCGTGCAAGTCATCGTGGAACCGGAAGGTAGTCACACCGCCCGCCTCCACGACGTAGACGTGAACCCAGCCACACGTCATCAATTGTGCGCCCATCACCATAGCAACAATACAGCAGAGCATCAATTCCTGCATATAACAAACTGTATAATCACTCTACCTGCATACAATACATCATACTTAACCAAAGCAAAAAGAGAGCAAGAACTGTAACAATGCAGTGGTAAATACAACTACATGCAAAAATAAATAAATAACAACGTAGCACGCGGACACAATTGCATCATACCAATAATAATAAAATTAGCAAGAGAAAAACAAAAACAATAACATATTTAAATATGTTATTGTTTTTCTCTTGCTAATTTTATTATTATTGGTATGATGCAATTGTGTCCGCGTGCTACGTTGCTATTTATTTATTTTTGCATGTAGTTGTATTTACCACTGCATTGTTACAGTTCTTGCTCTCTTTTTGCTTTGGTTAAGTATGATGTATTGTATGCAGGTAGAGTGATTATACAGTTTGTTATATGCAGGAATTGATGCTCTGCTGTATTGTTGCTATGGTGATGGGCGCACAATTGATGACGTGTGGCTGGGTTCACGTCTACGTCGTGGAGGCGGGCGGTGTGACTACCTTCCGGTTCCACGATGACTTGCACGGTGGTGTCTATGGTATTTAGGTGAGTAAGTTTTTAATGTTTGTAAGCTTGAGAAAAATGCATAAAGCATTGAAACGTTGCTAAGATTTGACTGTCTCCGATTGCATCATTTGACAAAGACGCCGTGAGTGCCGCTCATTGTTGTGTACATACTGCTAGTTATAAGCGGACACCCGGTGCATGATTGAGAGCTGACGGGAGAGCCGGCACCTGCTGTTTTTTCTAGATTCTAGCCTCACCGTAGACAGGCGGAGTGGCTATTCTGCAAGGCTCACCAGCGATTTTTTCTACATATTCACAAGAACTCATCCTTCAGTGGGCACCCCTGTTGTGGGGCCTTTGTGTTCTCTACAGTCGTCACACAAGGACAGGCTGTGTGTTTGTTTTTACACCTGCACGGGTTTCCTTTTCTTTTTTTTGTTCTATCACTTTTTATTCCCTGGCTAACAATCACGTGCATCTGAACATTGCTGTATATTATCCATTGTCTCAATATGGCTACTGGCACTTCCAATAGTGAAGGTATGAGTGGTTTTATGCCACGCATCAGCCCCTTGGGAGTTACACATATGTTCTCTGAATCAGAAGCTGAGGAGATCCTTTATACAGCAGCTCTGGAAGATCAAGCAGAGGCATGTTCGTTGGACATTATATACCGGAATCTGCTTAAATATAAGCGGAAAGAGATAGATTTCCTCTACCACTGTTTATCATTGAGTGAGTATTATAGAGCAAAAAAGATCCCGCGGGGATTAAGAATTGCCAACTCACCTACAATTGGTAGACATAATCCCATTTTTTGCAGAAAATGGGTTGGGATCATGAACCGCTGCTCTATGGATCTCATGCTACTTATTATAGAACAAAGCACCAAAGAAATGAACTTGGTAAAAGAAAAAATCTCCACTTTGGAATCTGCACATAAAGTAGCTTTGGAAGCTGATTCTGTCAATAACTGGTATGAAAAACTAAATAACCAGTTGCAGGCTTACAAAAGAGACCTCATTAAATTCAAAGCGGATAAAAAAATGAAGGTTGATCAGGACTATGAGAACAACAATGTCTACCGTTGGAATGACAACCCACGGCAGAGCTACAACCGTAAACCCTTTTTCCGCCGTCGTCAGGACAAGCGACATCAGGGGGACTCATCGAATGACTATACCTCAACAGCTAGTGAATCAGATACACACGTTCAATCATCTCAAGTAAGTGGCCCTTTAGGTGCACAGACCAGAGCCAAGGTAAGAGACGACCAAGACACAGATTACATACCAGACGGGGTCAACAGTGGAGATGGCAAAGGCAGGGGCAGGGGCAGAGGCAGGGGAGCCAAACCCCCGAAAACAACCAAAGCCAAATCAGCCCGATAATCAATCTTTCCGATTATGAGCTTAATGATATTGAAAAACAGGTCCTTAACAAGGGCCTATCCTTTGTACCTCTATCTAAACCCCAGCCACTCCAATGGTCTATTGAGAAACACAAGCTGCATAGAACACTCAAACTAAAGGAGTTCTTTGCCAAATCAACTACTACTTCACGATCGGTGAAGGAGGACGCACCAATCAAGATTCCAGATAAATTAAAGATGATACTTCCTAAATCCACCTTTGATCCCCAGTCGCACAATGCGTCGATTCGCACATTTATGCGTCTGGTGGAACAAGACTGTGATCCATTAATAAAACATCCCCCCTTGGTACGTGACAACTTGACCAAAGGGCAGAGAGAGGCACTCACTGCACTGGCTGCAAATAAGAATCTCATATTTAGACCTGCCGATAAAGGCGGTGCCTTAGTGATACAGAACTTGGGAGACTATAAGGAAGAGATCGCTTTGCAATTAAGTGATGGGGACACTTATTGCTTGTTGCCTAATGATCCCACGGGACTATACTTCAAGGAACTCACTAACTGTTTGGACATTGCAGTGTCTGAGGGGTTACTCCCTTTAGAAGTAAAAAATGCTCTTGTTCCGTCACACCCTGTGGTGCCGTTGCTTTACACGACACCAAAGATACATAAAAGGTTGCAGAGGCCCCCTGGTCGACCTATTATTTCGGCCAGGGGTTCTTTGTTCCAGCCTGTATCTATTTTCCTTGACGACATATTGCAGCCTTACATACAACGCATGCCTAGATATTTGCTTGACACCAGCACCTTGCTTAGGCGTTTGGAAGCCATTCCAGCATTACCCACTGATGTAGTTCTCTGCACAATTGATGTGCAGAGTCTATATACAGTGATTCCTCACACAGAGGGCCTAGCAGCTGTAGAGTTGTTCCTCAATATGCAGTCTGACTATGATGGCCCAGATATATCACTGTTCCTTAAATTACTAGAAATGACCTTACTAAAAAATTATTTCTTGTACGATGGCAAATATTATCTACAATGCCGGGGGTGTGCGATGGGGTCCAGTGTGGCCCCGTCATATTCAAATATCTACATGTTTGGTGTGGAGGAGGATGTATTTTTTGCTAATGCAGAAATAGCCTCCCACATTATATTTTTTTGCAGGTATATTGATGACCTGCTAATTATATGGCAGGGTCCTCAAAATCTACTGATGGATACCATAAATCAACATAACTCTAAAACACATCCTATTAAATTTACTTGTACCATTGATCCTAAAAGCATTCAATTTTTGGATGTGCAGATCTCTATATGTGATAATAAGATTTCTACTTCTATCTACTCCAAACCTACTGATAGAAATAATTTATTACACTTTTCAAGCTGTCATCCCTTACCATTAAAACGAGGATTGCCGTACTCGCAATTTTTGCGGGTCCAAAGAATCACGTCTGATCCGGCAATAGCAAGGGAACAAATGGGAGTCATGTACCAGAAGTTTATCAATCGGGGCTATTGCCCAAAACTCCTTGATCAGGCTCTATGTAAGGCGATGTCAATGGACCGACATACGTTACTTGAGCGACATAAGGTGCCCAATTCATCTAGTGTTGTGCCCTGGGTTAATAACTTTAATTCAGCTAGTCAATTAATTCAGGGCTCAGTTAAAAAACATTGGCATGTAATCCAATCAGATCGGGACCTCCAGTTACAGAATTGTAGGCTTATGCCTAGTTATAAGCGTAATAAAAATCTACGTGATTACTTGGTAAAAACAGATGTTTCCAATATAGCTGAACAACCTTCCCTTTTTGGTGTTAGAAAAGGTTGCTATAGGTGCACCTGCACAACGTGCCAGTATCTTATATCGGGCAACACGTTCCAACACCCCCATACTGGTCGGACGTTTCACATTCTGTACCGACTCTCTTGTACTTCCAGATATGTGGTCTATCAGCTGATTTGCCCCTGTGGACTGTCATATATAGGCAAAACAGAGAGAATGTTTAAAGAACGTATGACAGTCCACAGGTCAGCCATTAAAGCAGCCATCACCACGGGCAAAAGCGATCAGCCGGTGGCACGGCATTTTGCCACGGCTCGCCATCCTCTGACATCCTTGAAATATAGGATGATAGATCAGGTACAACCTTCCCTTAGAGGTGGTAACCGAGGGCTCCGGTTATTAAGAATGGAAACACAGTGGATCCAGCGGTTGGACACTGTGTCTCCCCGGGGTCTTAACGAGCACTTAGGGCTTAATTGCTTCATGTAACATGCCAATATTTAAATATTTAAATATGTTATTGTTTTTCTCTTGCTAATTTTATTATTATTGGTATGATGCAATTGTGTCCGCGTGCTACGTTGCTATTTATTTATTTTTGCATGTAGTTGTATTTACCACTGCATTGTTACAGTTCTTGCTCTCTTTTTGCTTTGGTTAAGTATGATGTATTGTATGCAGGTAGAGTGATTATACAGTTTGTTATATGCAGGAATTGATGCTCTGCTGTATTGTTGCTATGGTGATGGGCGCACAATTGATGACGTGTGGCTGGGTTCACGTCTACGTCGTGGAGGCGGGCGGTGTGACTACCTTCCGGTTCCACGATGACTTGCACGGTGGTGTCTATGGTATTTAGGTGAGTACGTTTTTAATGTTTGTAAGCTTGAGAAAAATGCATAAAGCATTGAAACGTTGCTAAGATTTGACTGTCTCCGATTGCATCATTTGACAAAGACGCCGTGAGTGCCGCTCATTGTTGTGTGTATATATATATATATATATATATATATATCTCTAACGTCCTAGTGGATGCTGGGGACTCCGTAAGGACCATGGGGAATAGACGGGCTCAGCAGGAGACATGGGCACTTTAAGAAAGAATTTAGATTCTGGTGTGCTCTGGCTCCTCCCTCTATGTCCCTCCTCCAGTTTGAGACTGTGCCCGGACGAGCTGGGTGCTGTTCAGTGAGCTCTCCTGAGCTTGCTGTGAGAAAGTATTTTGTTAGATTTTTTATTTTCAGGGAGCTCTGCTGGCAACAGACTCCCTGCATCGTGGGACTGAGGGGAGAGAAGCAGCCCTACTCTCTGAAGCTAGGTCCTGCTTCTTAGGCTACTGGACACCATTAGCTCCAGAGGGATCGTACGCAGGATCTCACCCTCGCCGTCCGTCCCCCTCGCAGAGCCGGAAGACAGAAGCCGGGTGAGTATGAGAAGCAAGAAGACTTCGAAATCGGCGGCAGAAGACTCCGTTCTTCACTGAGGTAACGCACAGCACTGCAGCTGTGCGCCATTGCTCCCACACACCTCACATACTCCAGTCACTGTAAGGGTGCAGGGCGCAGGGGGGGGGCGCCCTGGGCAGCATATGGACCTCTTTTGGCAAAAGTACACATATATACAGTTGGGCACTGTATATATGTATGAGCCCCCGCCAAGAAAATGCATATTTGAGCGGGACAGAAGCCCGCCGTCGAGGGGGCGGGGCTTCTCCCTCAGCACTCACCAGCGCCATTTTTTCTCCACAGCTCTGCTGAGAAGAAGCTCCCCAGGCTCTCCCCTGCAGATTCACGGTAGAAGAGGATAAAAAGAGAGGGGGGGCACATAAATTAGGCGCAAAAACACAATATACAGCAGCTACTGGGTTAACATTAAGTTACTGTGTTATTCCTGGGTTATAGCGCTGGGGTGTGTGCTGGCATACTCTCTCTCTGTCTCTCCAAAGGGCCTTGTGGGGGAACTGTCTTCGAAAAGGGCATTCCCTGTGTGTGTGGTGTGTCGGTACGCTTGTGTCGACATGTCTGATGAGGAAGGCTATGTGGAAGCAGAGCGGGAGCAAATGAATGTGGTGTCTCTGCCGACTGCACCGACACCTGATTGGATGGATATGTGGAAGGTTTTAAATGATAGTGTGAATTCCTTACATAAAAGGTTAGAAAAAGCTGAAGCCTTAGGACAGTCAGGGTCCCTGCCCATGCCTGATCCTATGTCGCAGAGGCCGTCAGGGTCTCAGAAGCGCCCACTATCCCAAATTGTTACCGACATGGATTCTGACTCCAGTGTCGATTACGATGATGCAAAGTTACAGCCAAAATTGGCTAGATCCATCCGTTATATGATTATAGCAATTAAGGATGTGTTGCACATCACAGAGGAAACCCCAGTCCCTGACAGGAGGGTTCATATGTATGGGGAAAAGAAGCCACAGGTAACATTTTCCCCTCACATGAGCTAAATGAGTTATGTGAAAAGGCTTGGGAATCTCCAGATAAAAAACTGCAGATTTCCAAAAGGATTCTTATGGCGTATCCTTTCCCGCCAACGGACAGGTTACGCTGGGAATCCTCCCCTAGAGTGGACAAGGCTTTAACACGCTTGTCCAAGAAGGTAGCCCTGCCGTCACAGGATACAGCTACCCTCAAAGATGCTGCGGATAGAAAACAGGAGGGTACCCTGAAGACCATTTATACACATTCAGGTACCTTACTGAGGCCGGCAATCGCGTCGGCCTGGGTGTGTAGTGCTGTAGCAGCATGGACGGATACCTTATCTGAGGAACTTGATACCTTAGACAACGATACTATATTAATGACCCTGGGGCATATTAAGGACGCTGTCCTATATATGAGAGATGCTCAAAGAGACATTAGTCTGCTGGGTTCTAGAATCAATGCTATGTCGATTTCTGCCAGAAGGGTCCTGTGGACTCGGCAATGGACAGGTGATGCCGACTCAAAAAGGCATATGGAGGTTTTACCTTACAAGGGTGAGGAATTGTTTGGGGAGGGTCTCTCGGACCTGGTCTCCACAGCTACTGCTGGAAAGTCAAATTTTTTGCCATATATTTCCTCACAGCCTAAGAAAGCACCGTATTATCAAATGCAGTCCTTTCGATCTCAGAAAAACAAGAAAGTTCGAGGTGCGTCCTTTCTTGCCAGAGGCAGGGGCAGAGGAAAGAAGCTGCACAACACAGCTAGTTCCCAAGAACAAAAGTCCTCCCCGGCCTCTACAAAATCCACCGCATGACGCTGGGGCTCCACAGGTGGAGCTAGGCCCGATGGGGGCGCGTCTTCGAAAATTCAGCCACAAGTGGGTTCACTCCCAGTTGGATCCCTGGGCAATAGAGATTGTGTCTCAGGGATACAAGCTGGAATTCGAAGAGATGCCCCCTCACCGATACCTCAAATCGGCCCTGCCAGCTTCCCCCCACGAGAGGGAAGTGTTAACTGCAATTCAAAAATTGTATCTTCAACAGGTGGTGGTCAAGGTTCCCCTCCTTCAACAAGGAAGGGGTTATTATTCGACCGTGTTCGTAGTCCCGAAACCGGACGGTTCGGTCAGACCCATATTGAATTTAAAATCCCTGAACATGTACCTGAAAAGGTTCCGGTTCAAGATGGAATCGCTGAGAGCGGTTATCGCAAGCCTGGAAGGGGGGGATTTTATGGTGTCTCTGGACATAAAGGATGCATACCTTCATGTCCCCATTTATCCGCCTCATCAGGCGTACCTCAGATTTGTGGTGCAGGATTGTCATTATCAATTTCAGACGTTGCCGTTTGGTCTCTCCACGGCACCGAGAATATTTACCAAGGTAATGGCGGAAATTATGGTACTCCTGCGAAAGCAAGGGGTCACAATTATCCCATACTTGGACGATCTCCTCATAAAAGCGAGATCAAGAGAGCAGTTGCTGATCAGCGTAGCACTTTCTCTGGAAGTGTTACGGCAACACGGCTGGATCCTAAATATTCCAAAGTCGCAGTTGGTCCCTACGACTCGTCTGCCTTTCCTGGGCATGATCCTAGACACGGACCAGAAAAGGGTTTATCTCCCGATAGAGAAGGCTCAGGAACTTATGACACTGGTCAGGAACCTATTAAAACCAAAACAGGTGTCTGTGCATCACTGCACTCGAGTCCTGGGAAAGATGGTGGCATCATACGAGGCCATTCCCTTCGGCAGGTTCCATGCGAGGACTTTTCAATGGGACTTACTGGACAAGTGGTCCGGATCACATCTTCAGATGCATCGGTTAATCACCCTATCCCCCAGGGCCAGGGTGTCGCTCCTGTGGTGGCTGCAGAGTTCTCACCTTCTCGAGGGCCGCAGATTCGACATTCAGGACTGGGTCCTGGTGACCACGGATGCAAGCCTCCGAGGGTGGGGAGCAGTCACACAGGGAAGAAATTTCCAAGGTCTGTGGTCAAATCAGGAGACTTGCCTTCACATCAACATCCTGGAACTAAGGGCCATATACAACGCCCTACGTCAAGCGGAAACCCTGCTTCGAGACTAACCGGTTCTGATTCAGTCAGACAACATCACCGCAGTGGCTCATGTAAACCGACAAGGCGGCACAAGGAGCAGGGTGGCGATGACGGAAGCCACCAGAATTCTTCGCTGGGCGGAAAATCACGTAAGCGCACTGTCAGCAGTGTTCATCCCGGGAGTGGACAACTGGGAAGCAGACTTCCTCAGCAGACACGACCTCCACCCGGGAGAGTGGGGACTTCATCAGGAAGTCTTCGCACAGATTGCAAGTCGGTGGGAACTGCCACAGGTGGACATGATGGCATCCCGCCTCAACAAAAAACTACAGAGGTATTGCGCCAGGTCAAGAGACCCTCAGGCGATAGCTGTAGACGCCCTGGTGACACCTTGGGTGTTCCAGTCGGTCTATGTATTTCCTCCTCTTCCTCTCATACCCAAGGTGCTGAGAATAATAAGAAAAACAGGAGTGAGAACGATACTCATTGTTCCAGATTGGCCACGAAGGACTTGGTATCCAGATCTGCAAGAAATGCTCACAGAGGACCCGTGGCCTCTTCCTCTAAGACAGGACTTGTTGCAACAGGGGCCCTGTCTGTTCCAAGACTTACCGCGGCTGCGTTTGACGGCATGGCGGTTGAACGCCGGATCCTAGCGGAGAAAGGCATTCCGGATGAGGTAATTCCTACGCTGATAAAGGCTAGGAAGGACGTGACAGCTCAACATTATCACCGTATATGGCGAAAATATGTTGCTTGGTGTGAGGCCAGGAATGCCCCTACGGAGGAATTCCAGCTGGGCCGTTTCCTTCACTTCCTACAGTCAGGAGTGAATTTGGGCCTAAAATTGGGTTCCATTAAGGTCCAGATGTCGGCCCTATCCATTTTCTTTCAAAAGGAGTTGACTTCTCTACCTGAAGTTCAGACGTTTGTAAAGGGAGTGCTGCATATTCAGCCCCCTTTTGTGCCTCCAGTGGCACCATGGGATCTTAACGTGGTGTTGAGTTTCCTGAAATCCCACTGGTTTGAACCACTCAAAACGGTGGAGTTGAAATATCTCACGTGGAAGGTGGTCATGCTATTAGCCTTGGCTTCGGCAAGGCGGGTGTCAGAGTTGGCGGCTTTGTCACGTAAAAGCCCCTATCTGGTTTTCCATGCGGATAGAGCAGAATTACGGACCCGTCCACAATTTCTGCCGAAAGTGGTTTCATCCTTTCATATAAACCAACCTATTGTGGTGCCTGTGGCTACTACTGACTTGGAGGATTCTGAGTTGCTTGATGTGGTCAGGGCTTTGAAGGTTTATGTAGCCAGAACGGCTAGGGTCAGGAAAACAGAGTCTTTGTTTATCCTGTATGCTTCCAACAAGCTTGGTGCTCCTGCTTCAAAGCAGACTATTGCTCGCTGGATCTGTAACACGATTCAGCAGGCTCATTATGCGGCTGGATTGCCGCTGCCAAAATCAGTTAAGGCCCATTCCACTAGGAAGGTGGGCTCTTCTTGGGCGGCTGCCCGAGGGGTCTCGGCATTACAGCTTTGCCGAGCGGCTACTTGGTCAGGTTCAAACACTTTTGCAAAGTTCTACAAGTTTGATACCCTGGCTGAGGAGGACCTTGTGTTTGCTCAATCGGTGCTGCAGAGTCATCTGCACTCTCCCGCCCGTTTGGGAGCTTTGGTATAATCCCCATGGTCCTTACGGAGTCCCCAGCATCCACTAGGACGTTAGAGAAAATAAGATTTTACTTACCGGTAAATCTATTTCTCGTAGTCCGTAGTGGATGCTGGGCGCCCGTCCCAAGTGCGGACTTCTTCTGCAATGCTTAAATAAGGGTTATGTTATGGTTGCATCAGGGTTGACCTGTTGCTCTGTTATTGTTCATACTGTTGACTGGGTAAGTTTATCACAAGTTATACGGTGTGATTGGTGTGGCTGGTATGAATCTTGCCCTGGATTACCAAAATCCTTTCCTTGTACTATCAGCTCTTCCGGGCACAGTTTCTCTAACTGAGGTCTGGAGGAGGGACATAGAGGGACATAGAGGGAGGAGCCAGAGCACACCAGAATCTAAATTCTTTCTTAAAGTGCCCATGTCTCCTGTGGAGCCCGTCTATTCCCCATGGTCCTTACAGAGTCCCCAGCATCCACTACGGACTACGAGAAATAGATTTACCGGTAAGTAAAATCTTATTTCTCTATCGTCCTAAGTGGATGCTGGGGTTCCTGAAAGGACCATGGGGAATAGCGGCTCCGCAGGAGACAGGGCACAAAAAAGTAAAGCTTTACTAGGTCAGGTGGTGTGCACTGGCTCCTCCCCCTATGACCCTCCTCCAGACTCCAGTTAGATTTTGTGCCCGAACGAGAAGGGTGCAATCTAGGTGGCTCTCCTAAAGAGCTGCTTAGAGAAAGTTTAGTTTAGGTTTTTTTCTTTACAGTGAGTCCTGCTGGCAACAGGATCACTGCAACGTGGGACTTAGGGGGAAAGTAGTAAACTCACCTGCATGCAGAGTGGATTTGCTGCTTGGCTACTGGACACCATTAGCTCCAGAGGGATCGAACACAGGCCCAGCCGTGGAGTCCGGTCCCGGAGCCGCGCCGCCGACCCCCTTGCAGATGCTGAAGCGTGAAGAGGTCCGGAAACCGGCGGCTGAAGACTCCTCAGTCTTCATAAGGTAGCGCACAGCACTGCAGCTGTGCGCCATTTTCCTCTCAGCACACTTCACTGGGCAGTCACTGAGGGTGCAGAGCGCTGGGGGGGGGCGCTCTGAGAGGCAAATATAAACCTTATACAAGGCTAAAAATACCTCACATATAGCCCATAGGGGCTATATGGAGATATTTAACCCCTGCCTGACTGGAAAAATAGCGGGAGAAGAACCCGCCGAAAAAGGGGCGGGGCCTATCTCCTCAGCACACGGCGCCATTTTCTGTCACAGCTCCGCTGGTCAGAACGGCTCCCAGGTCTCTCCCCTGCACTGCACTACAGAAACAGGGTAAAACAGAGAGGGGGGGCACATTAATGGCTATATATATATATATTAAAGCAGCTATAAGGGAGCACTTAATATAAGGATATCCCTTGTATATATAGCGCTTTGTGGTGTGTGCTGGCAGACTCTCCCTCTGTCTCCCCAAAAGGGCTAGTGGGTCCTGTCTTCATTAGAGCATTCCCTGTGAGTTTGCGGTGTGTGTCGGTACGTGGTGTCGACATGTATGAGGACGATATTGGTGTGGAGGCGGAGCAATTGCCAAATATGCAGATGTCACCCCCCAGGGGGTCGACACCAGAATGGATGCCTTTATTTGTGGAATTACGTGATGGTTTATCTTCCCTTAAACAGTCAGTTGAGGACATGAGGCGGCCAGACAATCAATTAATGCCTGTCCAGGCGCCTCAAACACCGTCAGGGGCTGTAAAACGCCCTTTGCCTCAGTCGGTCGACACAGACCCAGACACGGGCACTGATTCCAGTGACGACGGTAGAAATTCAAACGTATTTTCCAGTAGGGCCACACGTTATATGATTTTGGCAATGAAGGAGACGTTACATTTAGCTGATACTACAGATACCGTAAAACAGGGTATTATGTATGGTGTGAAAAAACTACAAACAGTTTTTCCTGAATCAGAAGAATTAAATGACGTGTGTGATGAAGCGTGGGTTGCTCCTGATAAAAAGTTGATAATTTCAAAAAAGTTATTGGCATTATACCCTTTCCCGCCAGAGGTTAGGGCGCGCTGGGAAACACCCCCTAAGGTGGACAAGGCGCTCACACGCTTATCCAAACAAGTGGCGTTACCCTCTCCTGAGACGGCCGCACTTAAGGATCCATCAGATAGAAAGATGGAAGTTATTCAAAAGAATATATACACACATGCAGGTGTTATACTACGACCAGCTATAGCAACTGCCTGGATGTGCAGTGCTGGAGTAGTTTGGTCAGAATCCCTGATTGAAAATATTGATACCCTAGATAGGGACAATGTTTTACTGTCGTTAGAACAAATAAAGGATGCATTTATCTATATGCGTGATGCACAGAGGGATATTTGCACACTGGCATCTCGGGTGAGTGCTATGTCCATTTCAGCCAGAAGAGCCTTATGGACACGACAGTGGACAGGCGATGCGGATTCAAAACGTCACATGGAGGTTTTGCCGTATAAAGGGGAGGAGTTATTTGGAGTTGGTCTATCAGACTTGGTGGCCACGGCTACTGCCGGGAAATCCACTTTTTTACCTCAAGTCACTCCCCAACAGAGAAAGGCACCGACCTTTCAACCGCAGCCTTTTCGCTCCTACAAAAATAAGAGAGCAAAGGGCTTGTCGTACCTGCCACGAGGCAGAGGAAGAGGGAAGAGACACCAACAGGCAGCTCCTTCCCAGGAACAGAAGCCCTCCCCGGCTCCTGCAAAAACCTCAGCATGACGCTGGGGCCTCTCAAGCGGACTCGGGGACAGTGGGGGGCCGTCTCAAAAATTACAGCGCGCAGTGGGCTCACTCGCAGGTAGACCCCTGGATCCTGCAGATAATATCTCAGGGGTACAGGTTGGAATTAGAGACGGATCCTCCTCATCGTTTCCTGAAGTCTGCCTTACCAACCGTCTCTTCCGAAAGGGAGAGGGTGTTGGAAGCCATTCACAAGCTGTACGCTCAGCAGGTGATAGTCAAAGTACCCCTATTACAACAAGGAAAGGGGTATTATTCCACTCTATTTGTGGTACCGAAGCCGGATGGCTCGGTAAGGCCTATTCTAAATCTGAAGTCCTTGAACCTCTACATAAAAAAGTTCAAGTTCAAGATGGAGTCACTCAGAGCAGTGATAGCGAACCTGGAAGAAGGGGACTTTATGGTATCCTTGGACATCAAGGATGCGTATCTACACGTTCCGATTTACCCCGCACACCAGGGGTACCTCAGGTTCATTGTTCAAAACTGTCACTATCAGTTTCAGACGCTGCCGTTCGGATTGTCCACGGCGCCTCGGGTCTTTACCAAGGTAATGGCCGAGATGATGATTCTTCTTCGAAGAAAAGGCGTATTAGTTATCCCATACTTGGACGATCTCCTAATAAGGGCAAGGTCCAGAGAACAGCTGGAGACAGCTTTAGCACTATCTCAAGAGGTGCTAAGACAACACGGGTGGATTCTGAATATTCCAAAATCCCATTTAATCCCGACAACTCGTCTGCTGTTCCTAGGAATGATTCTGGACACGGTTCAGAAAAAGGTTTTCCTTCCAGAGGAAAAAGCCAAGGAGTTATCCGATCTGGTCAGGAACCTCCTAAAACCAGGAAAAGTGTCAGTACATCAATGCACAAGAGTCCTGGGAAAAATGGTGGCTTCTTACGAAGCAATTCCATTCGGCAGATTCCATGCAAGAATATTCCAAAGGGATCTGTTGGACAAATGGTCAGGGTCGCATCTGCAGATGCACCTGCGAATAACCCTGTCACCAAAGACAAGGGTGTCACTTCTGTGGTGGTTGCAGAAGGCTCACCTATTAGAAGGCCGCAGATTCGGCATTCAGGATTGGATCCTGGTGACCACGGACGCCAGCCTGAGAGGCTGGGGAGCAGTCACACAAGGAAGAAACTTCCAGGGAGTATGGACGAGTCTGGAAAAGTCTCTTCACATAAACATTCTGGAACTAAGAGCAATCTACAATGCTCTAAGCCAGGCGGAACTTCTCCTGCAAGGAAAGCCGGTGTTGATTCAGTCGGACAACATCACGGCGGTCGCCCATGTAAACAGGCAGGGCGGCACAAGAAGCAGGAGTGCAATGGCAGAAGCTGCCAAGATTCTTCGCTGGGCGGAGAATCACGTGATAGCACTGTCAGCAGTGTTCATCCCGGGCGTGGACAACTGGGAAGCAGACTTCCTCAGCAGACACGATCTTCATCCGGGAGAGTGGGGTCTACATCCAGAAGTCTTCAACATGTTAATAGACCGTTGGGAAAGACCAATTGTAGACATGATGGCGTCTCGCCTCAACAAGAAACTGGACAAATATTGCGCCAGGTCAAGAGATCCACAGGCAATAGCTGTGGACGCACTGGTAACTTCTTGGGTGTACCAGTCAGTGTATGTGTTTCCTCCTCTGCCGCTCATACCAAAGGTATTGAAGATCATACGGCAAAGAAGAGTAAGAACAATACTAGTGGTTCCGGATTGGCCGAGAAGGACTTGGTATCCGGAACTTCAAGAGATGCTCACGGACGAACCGTGGCCTCTACCTCTGAGAAGGGACCTGCTACAGCAGGGTCCCTGTCTTTTTCAAGACTTACCGCGGCTGCGTTTGACGGCATGGCGGTTGAACGCCAGATCCTAAAAGGGAAAGGCATTCCAGAAGAAGTCATTCCTACCTTGATTAAGGCACGGAAGGAAGTCACCGTGAAACATTATCACCGCATTTGGCGAAAATATGTAGCGTGGTGCGAGGATCGGAAGGTTCCGACGGAGGAATTCCAACTGGGTCGTTTCCTACATTTCCTGCAATCAGGATTATCTATGGGTCTCAAATTGGGATCCATTAAGGTTCAAATTTCGGCCCTGTCAATATTCTTCCAAAAAGAATTGGCCTCTGTCCCTGAGGTCCAGACTTTTGTCAAGGGAGTACTGCATATACAGCCTCCTGTGGTGCCTCCGGTGGCACCGTGGGATCTAAATGTAGTTTTAGATTTCCTCAAATCCCATTGGTTTGAACCATTGAAAAAGGTGGATTTGAAATATCTCACATTGAAAGTGACTATGTTACTAGCCCTGGCCTCTGCCAGGAGAATATCTGAATTGGCGGCTTTATCTTATAAAAGTCCTTATCTAATCTTCCATTCGGATAGGGCAGAACTGCGGACTCGTCCGCATTTTCTCCCTAAAGTGGTATCAGCATTTCATCTGAACCAACCTATTGTGGTGCCTGCGGCCACTAGCGACTTGGAGGACTCCAAGTTGTTGGACGTTGTCAGAGCCTTAAAAATATACATTGCAAGGACGGCTGGAGTCAGAAAATCTGACTCGCTGTTTATATTGTATGCACCCAACAAGTTGGGCGCACCTGCTTCTAAGCAGTCGATTGCTCGTTGGATTTGTAACACAATTCAACTTGCACATTCTGTGGCAGGCCTGCCACAGCCTAAAACTGTAAAAGCCCACTCCACAAGGAAGGTGGGCTCATCTTGGGCGGCTGCCCGAGGGGTCTCGGCATTACAACTCTGCCGAGCAGCTACGTGGTCGGGGGAGAACACGTTTGTAAAATTTTACAAATTTGATACCCTGGCAAAGGAGGACCTGGAGTTCTCTCATTCGGTGCTGCAGAGTCATCCGCACTCTCCCGCCCGTTTGGGAGCTTTGGTATAATCCCCATGGTCCTTTCAGGAACCCCAGCATCCACTTAGGACGATAGAGAAAATAAGAATTTACTTACCGATAATTCTATTTCTCGGAGTCCGTAGTGGATGCTGGGCGCCCATCCCAAGTGCGGATTATCTGCAATACTTGTACATAGTTATTGTTAACTAATTCGGGTTATTGTTAAGGAGCCATCTTTAAGAGGCCCTTTCTGTTGTCATACTGTTAACTGGGTTTAGATCACAAGTTGTACGGTGTGATTGGTGTGGCTGGTATGAGTCTTACCCGGGATTCAAAATGCCTCCCTTATTGTGTATGCTCGTCCGGGCACAGTACCTAACTGGAGTCTGGAGGAGGGTCATAGGGGGAGGAGCCAGTGCACACCACCTGACCTAGTAAAGCTTTACTTTTTTGTGCCCTGTCTCCTGCGGAGCCGCTATTCCCCATGGTCCTTTCAGGAACCCCAGCATCCACTACGGACTCCGAGAAATAGAATTATCGGTAAGTAAATTCTTATTTTTTTATATATATATATATATATATATATATATATATATATATATATACACACGTTGGTAATAAATTATTTACAAGCAGGGAGTTTACAATTATCCTCATATAAAACATGATTTGCTGCCTGAATCATAAAAGCGAGTGATTGAGGCTGGGGGGACACTAGGGCTTGCTTCCCTACTTTTGAGAGGGAGATTATAGTAGAATTTATTGTGTGATACGTGGTGCGCTGTTGATCGGGTGTGTCATTCTCCATTCAAATGGCGTGTGTGCTCCACATATGGGCGTATCTATGCTTAAAATTATTGATGCAAGATATTTCTATATAACATTAGCAGCAATATATTTTAGGAATGTTATGCAAATATTGGTACTAATGGCCAAATTCATACCTGATCGTTGCACCAAATTTGTTAGCAGATGGGCAAAACCATGTGCACTGCAAGGGGGGGGGAGGGGGGGGGGGGGGGGGGGCAGATGTAACATGTGCAGAGAGAGTTAGATTTGGGTGGGGTGTGTTCAAACTGAACTCTAAATTGCAGTGTAAAAATAAAGCAGCCAGTATTTACCCTGCACAGAAACAAAATAACCCACCCACATCTAACTCTCTCTGCAAATGTTATGTCTGCCCCCCCTGCAGTGCACATGGTTTTGCCCAACTGCTAAAATATTTCCTGCTGCGATCAACTTGGAATTACCCCCATGGTTTTGCCCATCTGCTAACAAATTTGCTGCAACGATCAGGTATGAATTAGGCCCTATCTTTGCTGCCTGCAATACTTGTTTGCAACTATTCACTGTGACAGTTCTTTTCTTCTCACTCAGCACGATAAATATGCTTGATGAATGCAGTAAATTCCAAATGCTGTTTGACCATGTGTGAATTTTTACGTTAATAATCATCTCTTGGTAAAGAATGGATTTTGTTGTATTTGTGTGTATTAACTAAAGATTACTAATAAAACATTCCACAGCTCTCACACACTGGCAGCTGAGAAACATATCAGAGGGGTCAGGCAAGCTGAATTCTCTACTGTTGGGGGTCCCACAATGTTTTTGCTGAAAGTCAACAGCAGAGGCTGATAAGTCCGGACAGAAGTCATACTAATGACTACAGCAATTCACTGTTCTTGACTAGAAATTCCTTGGTGGTCTCCACTCCAGACTGTAGTGAAGAATCCAAAGAATTGGAAGATTTCATTTATAATGCAGGGCAGTGGGAGATGAGCGCTTCAAATGAGAATCCAGGAGGATAGGCACCTATGGTAGTGGGGTACATGAGGTAATGTCTTCTCAGGAGTTATTCTTGTCCGTTTTAGTATAGCCTGGGAATACATTATCCATTTTTTTACATCAGCTTGATTAAACAGACAGCTTGAAGACTTTTGTAATGCCAGGTACTTTTCCATTACATGTTGCCAACATGCCTTATCATAGTCCAACAAGTAAACTTGTCTCTCCTTAAGTCACTTAACTGTATAAAAAGTCGGTTACTGCAATGAATTGATGTAAAACAGTTTTTTTTGGTAAAACAAAAATGCATATTCAATGAGACAATACAGAAACATCTGATTTTACTTTTAACAGTCCACCCTGTTGTTAATGCTAATTAACATTCATTTACTACTTAATAAAAGACTTCTAATCATTAAGTATAACCTCTTAATGTGTCATAGAATAAGGAAATCAATAGCTTAGTACCTGGATGCGTATCACAAGAGGTGGGAAAGAGTCACAATGAGTGCACTTCATATGTGTCTCTGCGGTACACATCCCTTCACTAATGCATCTCTTCCTATATAACAGCCTCATGTGCGTGTTCCCTTATAAAGCGCCTCAGTGTCTCTAAGCTATCTCTACACCAGGCAGCCTTGGTATCCATACCATTATGTTGTACAAAATCATTTCCAAAGGGTCAGGCATTGTTTGTCCCCAGACTTACTGCTTATAGAAATGAAAGGTGTTTGAGTTTCCTCACAGCTGTGTTTTATTTTAGTGTGAGTTTGTTATGCATTTGGAAATATGAACAAGTACAAGGTTTATTTGATTTTATTCATAGTGCTTAAAATAATGTAAACCATGTGGAAAGCCATAAATCTCATTTCACACTTCTGTTTCACCATTCCGTATGTACTGTGCCATGTCATAAAAAAAAAAAAATGAATGAAATAGCAGGCAGCACGCCAAGTCTTTAGCCACCCCCGTCCAAGGGGCTGGGTTCAAAGCTTAATTAAGGGGAAAAAAAAAAAACTTGAAAAATCCCCCCCCCCCCCCCCCCTCAAACAACCGACTCACCCACATGCTAAAAATGCTTAAAGCACCACTATCACATACAGCCAGTAAGGGAAGATGCTTTTGATTGGTTAAGAGTGAAGATCAGTCCTGGGATCTCCAGCTGTTCCTCATTTTGCTTTGGTTTCATGTAGTGTGTAGTTCAGGCATGTCCAAACTGCGGCCCTCCAGCTGTTGAGAAACTACACATCCCAGCATTCCCTGACACAGGTTTAGCATTCTCTGACAGCAAAACTGTGTCAGGGCATGCTGGGATATGTAGTTTCACAACAGCTGGAGGGCCGCAGTTTGGACATGCCTGGTGTAGTTGGTCATTGCTATGAAATTTTCTTTTTTTACTTTCATTTTTTTATTTCTTGGGGGGGGGGGGGGGGGGGTCAGGAAATCCAAGTGACTTCAAAATGATTGGTACAATCCCATGCAAAGCTCTTAAGCTTGTGAAGTTTTGCGGGCAAATCTGAAAAAGAAAAAAGTCCTGCATTTTGTGCCTCAAAACCCCCCCACAAAAATAATAGTTTGACATCAACTTCATTCTGCATTTATATTCACAAGATACTCATTGTTATATTTGTCATTTTTTTTGTACATGTTATACACTTCTTGATTTTGTATCATTGCTTGTAAACTATTTTCATATATAAAAAGGATAGAAATAAATAAGTAAAACATTTCCTTGCCACAAGTCCAGTCACTGCCAGCTCCCTTACTTAATAAACTGTCACCGAAACACACGTCATGTTTTTCACAGCAACGTTGCAACGCCTCTACCGCTTGCAGCTTTCTGAGAAAGCACAGAAGTGTTCCTGGAAGCATTGTAAACCCCTGCAACGTCCTAGAAACCTGTCTGCATCCAGGGAGTGAGGCTGCTTTTGTTGTCACCCGTGTTATCTGACCAATCACAGCTGCAGGCCCACACACTCATTACTTCTTTTTTCATTTACGTCAGTCTCCTCAGCCACCTTCACACTAGCTACTTGTCATCTCCGCTTCCCATACAAACCCACTTATCTCCGACAATGACCGCGCTCCATCTGTGTTCCTGCGACGCACATACCTTCACTACGGCATCTCTTCCTGTATAACAGCCTCACGTTCCCTTACAAAGCGCGTCAGTTTAACTCTAAGCTATCTCTACACCAGGCAACCTAGTTATCCCCATACCTTGCCATAATGTTGTACAACATCATTCCCAAAGGGTCAGGCATTGTTTGTCTCCAGACTTGCTGCTGACAGAAATTAAAGGTGTCTGAGTTTCCGCACAGCTGTGGTTTATGTTAATGTGATGTTTTTGTATGCATTTGAAAATATATTAAAATAACCCCATCAAAAGCTGATACATTTTTGATGCAGATTTATTGACCTCTCTTTCTAGCAGATTGGAACATCTTTCATACATATCTCCTGATTCATTCAGGTATAAATTATCTCTGCCCTGCATCTAGAGTAGTTATGTTTATAAATGACGGTTATAGACTTGGGTGACTGGCAGGGGCGTAGTAAGAGTGGAGGGGGCCCGTGTACAGTCTCCGTCTGGGACCCCTCCTCCCTTCTCTCTCTGAGACTCTCAGCACTAAGGTCACTAGGAGACCCTAGTGCTGTGCCAGAGTCCAGTGTACAGGTCTCCAGGAAAATGGCGCGGTGACCCTTTTCCGGGCGATTTTCCTATTGCATATGCGCAAAATGCTGTGGAAATGGACAACGCGCCATTTTCCCTGTGTTTTGTGCAGCTACTGCTGCCAACGTGGGATTCTATAGGGGTAAGTACAGTAATCAAGAAATGTCTGCAATGTGTGCTGTGTAGGCTCCCACACGGCAGTGCAAAAATATGCAAAATGTCACAGCCGCCTAGATTTGTACTAAGACGCCCATTGGTGGTGTCTCTGAGCAGCCGCTTGCATACAAAGACGCAATCACATCAGCCAATCAGCGACCTTCTGGCTATGGTTGAGCAGCATGGCTGTTGGAAGTAAGACGTCGGAGCCCTTCTACGGTGTACAGGATCGCCTGTGTCACAAAACGCCCGTGACACGCCTGTGTTTGAGTCGCCCCTCCCCTGTTAGCTAATAATCACTCCATGGCGTGCCACATCGCCATTGCGCCATCTCTGAATCAGGCCCATGAGACCCGTGCTCCATTTACCACATATGTCCAGGCTGGAGAGATTTTATTTACCGGATGAAGCTGGGCTGCTGTGTACAGAGGACCTGATTCACATTCATATACGATGATGGGGCATGTGCAGAATGGGCCTTGCACTGTCGCTTGCAGCTCCCTGTCATGCTGCACCATTTGGGGGAATTGCACAGACTCTTCCTTGTGGCTGTGCCATTAAATACAAACATGAGAGTTCACTCTTTCCGCAATTGTTGGATATCCCTGTCGGATATCTGTAGCGCTGCATGGGCAGTGACATAGAGTGCCTTAACTCATATGGTGTCAGATAGTGGACAGCTCCTTCCAAAGATTCCCAACGGAGTACTGCGATGATATAAATCCTCATCAATGTACCAAGGGCCTTTCAGTAAGGATTGCAGATTTGCGAATGCATTCCTGCAATCCTTTGCCATGCAAATGCAGGAGGCAGGCTGAGTAAGCCTGAGCTTAACTCAGGCTTGCCGTCACAGTGTGGCTTGTAGGGCCAAGAATCTGCGTATGCGACGCAGTCATTGGCCTCGTCACTCCCGAAAAACGGGGGCAGCATGCCCCCATTTTCCCCAGTGCCGCCCACCCCCATCCCTCCCCACGAACGCCTCTGCTTGCTAATCAGGCAAAGGTGTTTGCATCCCTGCGCAGTTACTTACTGAATTAGGCCCCAAGACACAAATGAAATAGCACATAGAACTATACTGACAACATATCATAAAGAAGCTAAGGGGCAGATGTATTAACCTGGAGAAGGTATAAGGAAGTGATAAACCAGTGATAAACGCAAGGTGATAATCGCACCAGCCAGTCAGCTCCTAACTGTCAATTTGCATATTGGCCCTCATTCCGAGTTGATCGCTCACTAGCTGCTTTTAGCAGCAGTGCACACGCTAGGCCGCCGCCCTCTGGGAGTGTATCTTAGCTTAGCAGAAGTGCGAACGAAAGATTAGCAGAACTGCGCGTGAAAAATGTCATGCCGTTTCTGAGTAGCTCCAGACCTACTCCTATCTTGCGATGAATGCAGTCTGTTTAGTTCCTGGTTAGACGTCACAAACACGCCCTGCGTTCAGCCAGCCACTCCCCCATTTCTCCAGCCACTCCTGCGTTTTTTAGCACACTCCCTGAAAACGCTGAGTTGCCACCCAGAAACACCCACTTCCTGTCAATCATACTACGATCACTCGAGCTACTGAAAAACGTTGCTCGTGCTTGGGTAAAACTACAAAGTTTTGTGTGAAAGTACTTAATTGCCGCTTTTTTAGTTGATCGCTGCGCTGCGAAAAACGTCAGCGAGCGATCAACTCGGAATGAGGGCCATTGCACGCAATATTGGAGATAGTGGGGTAAATTTACTGACATGGGACTTCTATTTAAGATGGGATGTTGCCCACAGCAACCAGTCACATTCTACTTCTCATTTATGTAGCATCTTCTAGAATCTAATACCTGGAATCTGACTGGTTGCTATCTTAAATAGAACTCCCATGTTAGTAAATTTACCCCAGTGAATCAGGCTGGGCCACCATTTTATTCACAATGTAGGCATACGTGTTTCTCCCTTGTCAAGTACTTTACTTTGTATACTGAATTATTATTTTTTTGTCTTTAAAATGATGTATGTTACAGTGCGAGTGTTGGGCTTCTGTTCTTATTAGCTTACCATATATTGGCCCTCATTCCGAGTTGTTCGCTCGCTAGCTGCTTTTAGCAGCAGTGCAAACGCTAAGCCGCCGCCCTCTGGGAGTGTATTTTAGCTTAGCAGAAGTGCGAACGAAAGGATCGCAGCGCTGCTACAAAAAAAAATTGTGCAGTTTCAGAGTAGCTGCAGACCTACTCCTACCTTGCGATCACTTCAGACTATTCAGTTCCTGTTTTGACGTCACAAACACGCCCTGCGTTCGCCCAGCCACTCCCCCGTTTCTCCAGCCACACCTGCATTTTTACACACACTCCCTGAAAACGGTCAGTTACCACCCAGAAACACCCACTTCCTGTCAAATCACTCAACGATCAGCAGCGCGACTGAAAAGCGTCGCTAGACCTTGTGTAAAACTGTATTGGCTTTTGTGAAAGTACGTCGCGCGTGCGTTGTGCGCACCATACGCATGCGCAGAAGTGCCGATTTTTAGCCTGATCGCTGCGCTGCGAATGAAAGCAGCTAGCGATCAACTCGGAATGAGGGCCATTAAGTGTATAGTGTAAGAAGTCCGAATGATATTACGGCTACAGGAGAATGTTATTTCTCTGTATATGCAGCTAAGGCAAATGTGAGAACAGGAGTAAAACCTGTTAGCTAAGAATGTTCCCGTTTCATTCACCATCACTACCACAGCTATGCCAATTTGGAGTTTACATAATTAGCCGTGTACCTATTGGCAGTGCCCAATGAAGGCGGTCATTCTGTGGGCGGACGCAATATTGCAGCCCATCTGTAAATTAGTCCCTGTTGACATCATGCCCGAGTGTTAGTGAATAGGGGATACACTGAAGAGAGCTTCATCACACAAAATGGTCCTGCCTCCACTATGAGTAGGGAAAGGGCTAGTCAGAACTTAGCATTCTGGCAAGCGCAATAAGCAGACACAAAAGCGAATATTTATTAATGCTTTGGTGAATGATCTGTCCATTCTGGACATCAAATCATTGCCGAGGGTGACGTCAGTTTAAAAAATAAACTCTTTATTTCATCTCAAAATGGGAAAATTACTCCAGCACCAGTAAATAAAAAATTGTTGTCTATTTGGTAATTGCATTTATATGGTCCAGGGCTGTGAGATCTTTGGGCACCATAGGTGATGTCTCTATCTCCTTTCGATGGCCTCGTCACAAGTATCTCATGTCTCTCACCACCTCTCCATGCACACAGCAATACACCCTGATCTTACTTCTTCCATTTCCCATCTATCCAGCATCACACTCATCCATTACCCTCACTACCCCCTTTCTTGTCTGCGTGCAACTGTAAGATACGCTTCTCCCTGCACCCTCCAGTCTACACAATCCGGAACATCTGTCACACTCACATATCACCTTCTCTGATCCTTTTACTCATCCACCACCTACTCCTGTCTGATGACTTCATCTCTTCCAACCCTGAGTCCCACACAATCCCCACTATTCACTCGGAAAGCTAGATCTGTTTGTAGCAAACTCACATTCATCCATAATTCTAATCTCTACCTCCTTCAGCCTCTTTGAATTTACTGAAACTTATCTCTCCCCTCCTGACATTGCTTCTCCTAGGTGTTTCCTACAGAAGTACCTTTCACCCAGTGGCCAACATGATGGTTAGGCATGGTTCCTTCTCTCCCTTAGCTGTTCTGTCACAGCCATTATCAAGGAATCATCTTTTCAATTTGCTCCTTTGAAATCCATCCGTTCATCTCACCTTCATGTCACACTCACAGTCATCTATTGCCCCACAACCCAGTCTCCCAATTCCTTGCCAACTTTACAGAATGTCTTTCTTATATCTTCCCCATTGACTTCTTTCTAATTATTGGTAATCTCAATATCCCCATTCAGAACCCTGCCTTCTCTTCCTCAAACTCTTGTTGCTTACTTCATTCTATGGTCATTCCCAGTGGGTGTCACCTGCCACTCGCCACAATTGACGCTTGGTGAACCCTGTGATCTCCCATCTCTGTTCTATCTACAGGTTCTCAAACTTGTTCTCCCTGCTGTCTGGCCCTATCCCTCTTTCCTTTTTCCTCACTCTCTTTTTTTTTTTAATAGAGTAAACTTTTTATTCACGAAAAAGTGTCAGGTACAGATAATAGATGGCATATACAACCAAACACGTTACAAGTCGTGTGGTACACACGCAGTACAGTGCATCATCAGTTTCATAGAAAGCATGTCAGAAACATATGTATAGTGCTAAGATACTTGCAATAACAATAAATAATTGATATATCAAATCTGTACACAAATATATCATTAGGTGCCATGTAATTTCAATATGCATGTGTATATGTATACTGTATATATATATATATATATATATATATATATATAGTTAGTTAGTTCGATTAACTTTCAGGAAAAGAGCAGTACCTTAGATACACAAATGTTCAGGCCGCTGCGACCCCTAAGCGCGTGTGTGTGTAAAACCCCTATGAAATGCGTACACGTTGCGTAAGCATGCCATCACGCTGTAAGCACAAAGTAGCTACACGTGTGGCGGAATACACTTTATAACCCCTAACAGGAAAGGAAATGCGACACCAATTGTATATGTAATGTTGAGGTCCAACCCAGCAACAAATATTTACTCAAAAGGGTGTCAGGTCCGGGTGTTTTTGTGAATCCGTTAACCCGGGACCAACCACAGGTGTAGGTGCTGGGGTATGAAGAAAGCAGGGAGGACGAAGAAAGTTCCGTTTCATATATTTATTGAAAATAACAATTCAGTAAAGTGGTAAATGGCAAGTTATTAATCACCATAGTATACTGACGTATTGCATGAATAATAGAAATAATATGCAGGATATATCTTAAAGAAAAAATAAAAGAAATGTTCATGGAATTGCGTTTAAAACAGGCTGGAGAATAAATGTTAAATTGTCCAAATATAAACAAGCTTTGATGCTGAACTGTAGAATGTGTTTAACTGGGTAATGCAGACATGAAGAAATAACTGTGAGGATTTGCAATGAAGTTTTGAGAGGTAACTGAGAGACTGTGAAGAATTATCCTTGTAATGGCAACATAGAAAGTAAAAGTACTAAATTGGGTTACTTGCGAGTTCCGGAGATCACTGTGAGACTGTAGCAGATGATATAAGTGATGAACGGGTTAAATGCAGAGCAGAACAAACGAACAGCTGAAGTTAGTGGAATCCTCCAAACTCTGTATGGTTGAAAGCAGGCAGACAGGGTTTCCTCATGCAAGACTCTGGGAATCCAATTGTTACCAGTAGGTGCGTGATTAACTGACAGCACATCGGGAGCCGGTGGATCTTTAGCAGTGAAAGCTGCAGACGGGCCTCTGGGAACGGAGGCGATATCTGGACCACGGGAATCACACAGGAATGCACGGAGAGAGCTCAGAGCTAGAGCACAGCGTTGATACAACAAAGCACTGGCCCAGATTAACATAATCCCAGCCTACTTAAAGGCAGCACAAGCACGGGATTGGCTTACACCTGCCCACAGGTGTTTTCACAAGTGCTCTGTATTACCTATTTGGTCTCCAACATGGCCACCTCCTATACAGCAGACACACCGCAGTGCCTTAGGCCATTTGGTCCCCGCACTCCCAGTTCCCAGACTCTGCATTACCTGTGCCACTGATCACGCCGCGTCCCCACATGGGCGCACAGCACCGCGAGCAACCGCACTGGCAACGGATGAACCCCAGAACCCGCAAAGGTGAGAGACCGGTTCGTGACAGTACCCCCTCTTCTACGGGTGGTCTCCGAACACCTTTGAACCTTATCAGGATTTTTGGAGAAGTATTTCTGTACCAGTCTTGGAGCATGAACATCTTCAGAGAAAACCCAGGATCTCTCCTCCGGACCGTAACCCTTCCAGTCGACCAAAAACTGTAAACGTCCATATCGAGAACGTGAGTCTACAATCTCTTTAACTTCAAATTCCTCATCTTGCACAGAGTCAACTTTAGGAGATTTGGACTGGGTAGTACGAAACTTATTGAGAATCAAAGGCTTCAATAAAGATGTATGAAAGGCGTTAGGAATTCTCAAAGATGGTGGCAACTTGACTTTGTATGACACAGGATTGAGTACCTTTACAATGGGAAATGGACCAATAAACGTGGGAGCAAATTTCTTAGAAGGAACTTTGAACCTGACATTGCGCGTAGAAATCCAAACTTGGTCCCCCACCTTGTAATTCGGTACAGCTTTACGTTTTCTATCTGCGAAAGATTTATAACGAGCGGAAGTTTTGACCAACGACTTACGCACACAACTCCAGATTCTAGATAGACGTTGAAGTTCTTGATCTGCTGCTGGAACCTCTAGGGCTGGCAATGGATGGAACTCTGGCACACGAGGATGAAAGCCGAAGTTAATATAAAAGGGCGTAGATTCTGAAGATGAATGGAAGAGATTATTATGAGCAAATTCTGCCAATGGAAGGTAGTCAACCCAGTCATCCTGTGAGGACGATATATATGGCCGGAGAAATGTTTCAAGGTCTTGGTTGACTCTCTCAGTTTGTCCACCTGTCTGAGGATGATATGCAGAAGAAAAATTCAACTTGACATTTAAAGATGAACAAAGCGACCTCCAAAACTTGGCCACAAACTGTGTTCCCCGATCAGAGATGATCTCTCGAGGAAGGCCATGCAACTTGAAGATTTCAGAGATGAACAATCTGGCTAGTAAAGGGGCTGATGGTAACCCAGTTAATGGAATGAAATGTGCCATTTTCGAAAATCGATCCACTATCACCCAAATGGTATTTCGCCCTTTTGATGGAGGTAGATCGGTCACGAAATCCATTGAGATATGAGTCCATGGTTGTTTGGGTATGGATAATGGATGTAATAAACCTGGTGGAGAACTTCTTGGACTCTTATGTTGGGCACATTTAGGACATGCTGCTATAAACTCTTGGACATCGGCTTTGAGATGTGGCCACCAATAAGACTGTTGAATAAATTTGAGAGTCTTTAGAACCCCAGGATGACCCATGAAGGAAGAGGAGTGAGCCCAGGTAAGCAGCCGTTTACGAAGATTTGTGGCGACAAAGGTTTTGCCAGGCGGAGGAACTGGAGAGGTTCGAGTCATTAAAAAGGACGTAGGATTCACAATGGCTTGATTCGTGGTAGCATCATTTGATTCAGAAGAAGCAAAGGACCGAGAAAGGGCATCTGCCTTTTTGTTCTGAGACCCTGGTCGATAGGTGAGCTTGAAATTGAATCGTGTGAAGAAAAGCGCCCATCTAGCTTGTCGTGGATTCAAGCACTGAGCTGACTGCAGATATAGAAGATTCTTATGATCAGTATAAACTGTAATGCAATGTTGTGCTCCTTCTAGAAGGTATCTCCACTCCTCAAATGCCAACTTGATGGCAAGTAATTCTTGCTCACCGATTGGATAATTACGTTCTGCCGGGAGGAACTTACGGGAGAAATATCCGCAGGGATGGACCTTTTTATCTTCAAAAACTTGTGACAACACAGCTCCTACTGCTTCTGTAGATGCATCCACCTCTAGTAGAAAGGGACGATTCAAATCAGGCTGTCGAAGAATGGGTGCTGACCCAAAAGCTTGCTTTAAATCAGAGAAGGCTTTGATTGCTTCAGAAGACCGGTTCGTAGGATTTGCTCCCTTGCGAGTTAGGGCTGTGATGGGAGCAGCTAACGAAGAATAATTCTTAATGAATCTCCTATAGAAATTAGCAAAGCCAAGAAATCGCTGAATCCCCTTGAGAGTTGTAGGAGTGGACCAATCTTGGATAGCTTGTACCTTACCGGGATCCATACATAGCTCTGATCCAGAAATGATGTAACCAAGGAACGGTATGGAAGATACTTCAAAGGTGCACTTCTCTAACTTACAATAAAGTTGATTTTCCCTCAGACGTGTCAGTACCTCTTTAACTTGGTGACGGTGAGACTTTAGATCCTTAGAGAATATTAGGATATCATCCAGGTACACTACTAGACACTTGTAGAGAAGATCACGAAAAAGTTCATTCACATAGCTTTGAAAAACTGCAGGTGCATTACAAAGACCAAAAGGCATTACAAGGTATTCGTAATGCCCATCCCGGGTATTAAAAGCAGTCTTCCACTCGTCCCCTGCCCGGATGCGGATTAAATTGTAGGCCCCTCGGAGATCCAATTTTGTAAACACAGTAGCTCCCTTTACCCGATCAAATAATTCTGGAATTAAGGGTAATGGGTACTTGTTTTTCACAGTGATCTCATTGAGTCCACGGTAATCTATGCATGGTCGTAACCCACCGTCCTTCTTCTTAACGAAAAAGAATCCGGCTCCTGCAGGTGAAGAAGATGGTCTGATAAATCCTTTGGTTAGATTTTCCTGTATATAATCAGACATAGCTTGCGTCTCTGGGATGGATAGCGGATAAATTCGTCCCCTAGGAGGGGTTATACCCGGAACCAAGACGATTGGGCAGTCCCATTCGCGATGAGGAGGTAGAGAGTCTGCTGCTTGTTTACTGAAAACATCCGCAAAGGATTGATACACCGGAGGTAGGTCGGGAAGGCTAATTGACCGGAGAGGTACAATTGAGGCTAAACAGTCCTTGGTACAAGATTTACCCCACGAAAGAACTTCCATGGTTTGCCAATTAAGTTGAGGATTATGTTTCTGCAGCCAAGGTAAACCAAGTATCACATCTTGAGAGGCTTTGGGAATCACGTAGAAGGAGACGTATTCGGAATGGAGCACACCAACTTTCATCTTGAGACATACGGTTCGATGAGTAATTATACCATCTGGAATTCGACTTCCATCCACTGCTGTAACAGCAACTGCTGCTTCCAGAGGCATGGTTTGAACTTTAGACCGTAAGACAAAGGCTGAGGAGATGAAGTTCTCGGCTGCCCCGGAATCTAGGAGAGCTGAAACTTTCACTGTAGAACTTGGAACTTCTAATTGAATAGACAAGGTCGTCTCTTTCCCAGAACGTGATTCTAAAGTAACTCCTAGCTTAACCTCTCTTGAATAAGCTAGGAGCGAGAGTTTCCCGGTCGGAGTTTGCAGAATTTAACTAAATGTTCGGAGGACCCACAGTACATGCAGAGGTTACCCTGTCGACGACGAAGTCGTTCCTCCTCTGTGAGGCGAGAGCGCCCAATTTGCATAGGTTCTTCTGTCGTTACCGGAGACTGTGATGAAGAATCTTGTCGAGGCCTAGGATGATAACGTGGACTGGATCGCTCTGCCCTGGATTTCTCTAAACTTCGCTCCCTGTAGCGTAGGTCAAGTTTGTTACAGAGAGAAATCAATTCATCCAGTTTAGTTGGCACATCCCGGATAGTTAAATCATCCTTGAATCTCTCTGAAAGTCCATTCCAAAACGCGGCGATCAGGGCCTCCTCATTCCAGTTTAACTCTGAAGACAACGTGCGAAACTGAATAATATATTGACTGACAGGACGTAAACTTTGACGTAGACGGAGAATCTCCAAAGATGCTGAGGTGGTCCTGCCTGGTTCGTCAAAGATTCTCCGGAAGGATGATACGAACTCCTTGTAATTAGAGAGGATAGGATCACCTCTTTCCCATAATGGTGATGCCCACTCCAGAGCCTGACCGGAGAGGAGGGCAATAATATATGCAACCTTAGAACGAGCTGATGGGAAACTGGCGGACAACAGTTCAAACTGGATCTCGCATTGATTCAGGAATCCTCTGCAAAGTTTTGGAGTTCCGTCAAACTTACTCGGAGAGGGTAACTGCAAGCGGGACGTAGGCAGCGTCACAGGAGAAGCTGTAGTGGTAACTGGGACAACCAGAGTTGGAATCTGGACTTGAGACGTTTTAATAGCCGCATGAAGAGTCTCTAAACGGTCTGCCATAGTTTGCATAAACTGCACTATTTGTTTCTGTATAGACTCCTGGTTTTCCAGACGGGAAAGGATATCTGACGTAGCACCGCCTCCTGCGAATTGGTCACTTGACGGATCCATGTGGCCAGTGCTTACTGTCAGGTCCGGGTGTTTTTGTGAATCCGTTAACCTGGGACCAACCACAGGTGTAGGTGCTGGGGTATGAAGAAAGCAGGGAGGACGAAGAAAGTTCCGTTTCATATATTTATTGAAAATAACAATTCAGTAAAGTGGTAAATGGCAAGTTATTAATCACCATAGTATACTGACGTATTGCATGAATAATAGAAATAATATGCAGGATATATCTTGAAGAAAAAATAAAAGAAATGTTCATGGAATTGCGTTTAAAACAGGCTGGAGAATAAATGTTAAATTGTCCAAATATAAACAAGCTTTGATGCTGAACTGTAGAGTGTGTTTAACTGGGTAATGCAGACATGAAGAAATAACTGTGAGGATTTGCAATGAAGTTTTGAGAGGTAACTGAGAGACTGTGAAGAATTATCCTTGTAATGGCAACATAGAAAGTAAAAGTACTAAATTGGGTTACTTGCGAGTTCCGGAGATCACTGTGAGACTGTAGCAGATGATATAAGTGATGAACGGGTTAAATGCAGAGCAGAACAAACGAACAGCTGAAGTTAGTGGAATCCTCCAAACTCTGTATGGTTGAAAGCAGGCAGACAGGGTTTCCTCATGCAAGACTCTGGGAATCCAATTATTACCAGTAGGTGCGTGATTAACTGACAGCACAGCGGGAGCCGGTGGATCTTTAGCAGTGAAGGCTGCAGACGGGCCTCTGGGAACGGAGGCGATATCTGGACCACGGGAATCACACAGGAATGCACGGAGAGAGCTCAGAGCTAGAGCACAGCGTTGATACAACAAAGCACTGGCCCAGAGTAACATAATCCCAGCCTACTTAAAGGCAGCACAAGCACGGGATTGGCTTACACCTGCCCACAGGTGTTTTCACAAGTGCTCTGTATTACCTATTTGGTCTCCAACATGGCTACCTCCTATACAGCAGACACACCGCAGTGCCTTAGGCCATTTGGTCCCCGCACTCCCAGTTCCCAGACTCTGCATTACCTGTGCCACTGATCACGCCGCGTCCCCACACGGGCGCACAGCACCGCGAGCAACCACACTGGCAACGGATGAACCCCAGAACCCGCAAAGGTGAGAGACCGGTTCGTGACAAAGGGGGTACAACAGAAATACAATCACATAAGAGAGAAAAGGCTACAATCAATGGATACATACGTTTGTTCGCCAGTACCACCCGGTTCCAGTCCTCAGTCAATCTGGATAGATGACCTTCAGAGAATGTGTCGGACCGGCCAGGAGGCTTGGCTTTTATACATTAGTCCAAATCATGAAACAATGGAAACTGTAATCTCTTCACCCATAGATCAAAGGGCTGGTCATTTACAGTACAGGAGGGGTCATAGGTCGGTTTGAATAGGTGGGCGATGCCTGGTCAAGGTGCACTTGCAGATGTTCTCCACTGGGTAAATACAGTGTAATATTAATATTCTGTTCCTGCGCATATCTATGCGCAGGAGCGTGCTACCTTCTGCAAACTGCAATCGGAATATTGCCCTTGAAATACTGTACAGCTGGATTCCAAACACCACCTCCTAACCTAATTCTGTCCCCTCATATCCTGTAAAGGTGAATCCCTCTGTTGTTATACCTTTGAAGCAAATGTAACTCGCTGGTGTGGTGCATGTAGACTATGTGTAAATTGTGCACTATGTGGATTAAATATGAGATATGTCTTTGTGGCTTTTCCATGCAAATGCATATGCTACCGTATTTGCTCATACCACGCGGTAATACGCAGGACCTCGTGAGCCAATATACGCAATGTGCGAGTATGCGCACGCACGGCAGAACAAGCACCCGCACGGAGGCCATCTGTGTGGTGTTTGTACGGGATGCGTGTGACTATAATATTTTCGACATCAACAATATATATATATATATATATATATATTCCCCACGGACCGGCACTCCCTCCTTCAAATTGCTGCAATGGCTCCGGTGCCCTCCAGAAAGATCCACATAACCAGAAAAGAAGAGGCGGCACTCGGAGACTTTAAAGTGCAATGAGTGTATTCAACAAAGAAACCAACGTTTCGGGGTCAGTTGTACCCCTTTGTCAAGGTGAATACCTTGACAAAGGGGTACAACTGACCCCGAAACGTTGGTTTCTTTGTTGAATACACTCATTGCACTTTAAAGTCTCCGAGTGCCGCCTCTTCTTTTCTGGTTATATATATATATATATATATATATAAACAAACGCATGGTAATTACAAAGGGAAAAGTGTACTGCAAGTATAACAAGAGTAACCAGAAAGAACCAGCTCCAAAGAACCAAACCCAAGGACATTGCTACAGGTTCAAGGCTAAAAAGGTTATAAGGAGAGGTCATGTGAGGAATATATAGATTCTAGCCAGGGAGACCATATTTTCCCAGATTTAGAACTGGCATTATGTTGCATTTAAACAAAACGTTCCTTAGAGATAGAGTCATTCACCAGTGCCCCGAAGGAGGAAAAAGTGGGTCCTTTAGGATCCATCCAAAGTCGTGCAATACACACCTTGGCCAAGGCACAGACATTATGACCGTATAATTCCTCCCACCTGGACAGGGAATCAGAGGCCACCATCCCAAGAACACATAATTTAGCGGTTAATACTCTCAGGGGTATCCCAGTATTTTCCAGAACCGACCAAAAGGACTGTATAATAGGGCATGCTCATACAAGATGTCAGAAAGTACCCCGGGCGATTGGGGATTTAGGGCAGGCGTCAGAGCGCCCACCGACAAACCCAGCAAGTTGAACTGGTGTCATATAAGTCCTATGAAATATGAAAAACTGAATCTGCTGAAACCTAAGAGATTGGTAACGGCACGTGGGTATGCCATAGCAAGTTCCTATTCCTCCTCATCCATCGGGCCCAGGTCGACCTCCCACTTCGCACGTAAGCGAGAGAGTTGGTCTTTCCTCACTCTCTTTACTGTCAACCCTACACTCCCTTGGCCTTAATATACTGCAATTTTCTGGTTCATCTCCTAGATTTCATTAAACTGATCAATACTCATTTTATTGGCAATCATATTAAAGCAATTTTGGGGTAACATTGTGGTCCTGATTCCGAAGATGACATCGGTTTTGCTAGACTGGCTCTAATTTTTTAGATACATGAGCGAGAAACAAGAAAAACACATTAGATATTGTGAACAGCTCAACTACCAACTGTTAGTGGGTGTTCACTTATACACAGAGGGAGAACATTCTACAAGTGGACACCTAGAATAGTTGCTTGTTCTAGAATGTTCCACTAGATTTCCATATGCATGCGTTATGGCAAAGTTTCCTATTATTTGAGGGTATCCATTGTCTCCAGAGTCAATTTTAAAAAACTACTTTTATTTTTTTAAGTAATTTTTAAATTCACGTCCTTTTCTTGCCCCATAATTAATTCTCTTTATAGCGCGTCTTGTGATTAACTAAAGTGCTCTTCCAGTACTCTATGCAGATTACCCCCAATTCTATCTCCCCTCCTTCTTTATTATCCAGTGTGTCCATCCTTCTCTCCACCATCTCCATTTGATGTCAGAACACTACTTGCAGCCCAGTGGGGGTGATTCAGATGTGTTTGGAAGTGATAGCTCTGTATGGTAATGTAGCAGGAGGCGTCTATTACATGAAGACACCTCCTGCTTCAGTAGTAATCCAACCTGCATCCTAGGATGCTGCATCGGATCATAGAACCCACCATCGGGCGGCTTGTGGCACCTATGGTGCCATGCAAGCTGTCCATCGCTGAACCCATGAAACTCCATCCTGCATTGGAGATTCCTAGCCTCTTCCCACCCCCTAAACATCGGAAATCCCTAGCCTTTTCCCACCCCCTAAACAGAGCCTGTCACTGCCCCCTCCCCGCTACTGAAACGGCATCAGTCTGTCAATCAATGATAGTCTGATGCCAGCCTGCGTCCTGTGCCGTAGGACCTGTTTGTTCATGCACAGAATGGATCCTGCACATGCGCATGTACTGAGACAACAGGTACTTTGCTACGATGGACGCAAGTGTAACCACACCTGAATGACCCCCAGTATGTCTAAAGCCGTTCCATCCCTCCAGCTCCTGTTGTCTCAGCATAGGTTGTAGATCTCATAAGAAGGACCTGTTCTACCCTATCTATGACGCCTGCACCTTCTCCATCAACCAGTGACTTGTTTTTATGTATAACTTGGTGTACCGTCTCTCCGGTAATGATGATGATGACATTAGCAGGATAATGTGGACTTGTACAGACCTGTTTCCATCCCTCCATCAGTTCATCCATCTGAATGACTGTCCTCATTGACACACCGGTCAGTTACTCTTTCTCCAGCTGTCCTCTTTTTCTCTTGTCAGATTGTTGCACAGAAAAGAATCACCAAAGGCCTGTTCTTGAAATACGGAAAATATGCTGGAAAATCCGCCATAACGGTGAGCAGTAGTGATATTTACTTATTCCTTATTCGTATGTGTATGCATGGGTGTAGTACGGGTGACCGGCGGTCTCCTGACCGCCGGTCACCTTACCGACGCCGGGATCCCGGCAGCATACCGACGCCGGGATCCCGGCGGGGAGGGGCGAGTGCAGCAAGCCCCTTGCGGGCTCGCTGCGCTCGCCACGCTGCGGGCTCGGTGGCGACCTGCGGTCGCCACGGGTTCTATTCCCACTCTATGGGTGTTGTGGACACCCACAAGTGGAAATAGTCCCTGTTGGTCGGCATGCCGACCATCGGGATAGTGAGCCGTCGGGCTCACGGAGGAGGTCATGTGACTGTGGAAATAGTCCCTGTTGGTCGGCATGCCGACCATCGGGATAGTGAGCCGTCGGGCTCACGGAGGAGGTCATGTGACTGTCGGTCAGCCGACCGGCAGTCACATGACTACCACCCGTATGCATGAATACTTACCCGTCAGGACAGGTCACCTGGCAAAGTAGTGCATGCCAGATGCCTGAGCCGGGAGTCCTAATGGCTGCTGCCTTATCTTTCTGGTTGGTTTTCTTACTCATTTTATTATCTCACTCAGCTATGAAGCTCCTGTACTTTTATTCCCTCGGTTTAGTACATGTAAACTGTGCACTATTAACTAACAGTTATGCTGGACACACACCTACTGTATACAAGAAGACAGATCATAAGATTCCAACCTTTAGTGTGTATGCACTGGCGATCATGTATGGTCTCAAGGAATCCAATCTGATGATCTGATTTTATTGGCGTGCTAAGATTTCAGCAACGCAATGGTACAATGAAGTGTGTACGCACTACGCACCGTCAGTCATGCTGGCCTGTATGTCTGCCAATCACTATCTTTTCAGCAGATGGTTTCACCAACTGAGTACAACAGATCGCAGGGTAGATTGTAATGGTGCGTATGTATGGATCTGTATGTTCATCTGGACTTTAAAAGTACAGTAAGTGGAATTGGAAGAAGAATCACATCTCAAGTATGATTGTAAAAGTGTGTACCTACTGTAGGTGATCATCAATTCTCCATCTTTCTCAACAGTGCTCAGTACACGGTATTGTCACAGTGTAGGAACCATTTCACACTAAAGCAGACATGATACATAACAGAATGCACACCTTGCATGTTTCACAACTATTTTACGTTTGCAATTTCCTCTAGAATGTATTTTGGTTACGGTGTGAATGGCAGGTGGTCAGGCTTGGGTCAGGGGTAGGCACTGTTGGAGGTTTATTACATGATTCCCCCCTTCCCACAGGTAATTTCTGAAGAGATATCTGGAAATAATGGATATGTGGAACTGGCCTTCTGCGCCCGGAAACTGGATGACAAGGTGACAGACATAGGGCACAGCCTCCCTTCTGGAGACGGACATAGAGATCTCACTTATCGGAGAAGATATAGGATAGCATATGCCTAGCTGACATGTTCCATAACTATACCAATGGGCTTATATGGAGATACAGTATACAGAACAATATTACTACACTATACCTGAGTATACAGCTTCCACTAGAGTCATGTCCTTACACGGAGGTATATGGCAGTATAATATTACTACTACTCTATACCCGAGCATACATCTTCCACTGAAATGACCTTATATGGAGGTACCGTATATTGCAGTATAATATTACTACTCTATACCTGAGCATACTGTACATCTTCCACTAGAGTCATGTCCTTATATGGAGATATACAGTACAATATTTATACCTGAGCATACATCTTCCACTAGAGTCATGTCCTTATATGGAGATATACAGTTCAATATTAATACCTGAGCAGACATCTTCCACTAGAGTCATGTCCTTATATGGAGATATACAGTACAATATTTATACCTGAGCAGACATCTTCCACTAGAGTCATGTCCTTATATGGAGATATACAGTACAATATTTATACCTGAGCAGACATCCTCCACTAGAGTCATGTCCTTACACGGAGGTATATGGCAGTATAATATTACTACTACTCTATACCCGAGCATACATCTTCCACTGAAATGACCTTATATGGAGGTACCGTATATTGCAGTATAATATTACTACTCTATACCTGAGCATACATCTTCCACTAGAGTCATGTCCTTATATGGAGATATACAGTACAATATTTATACCTGAGCAGACATCTTCCACTAGAGTCATGTCCTTACACGGAGGTATATGGCAGTATAATATTACTACTACTCTATACCCGAGCATACATCTTCCACTGAAATGACCTTATATGGAGGTACCGTATATTGCAGTATAATATTACTACTCTATACCTGAGCATACATCTTCCACTAGAGTCATGTCCTTATATGGAGATATACAGTACAATATTTATACCTGAGCAGACATCTTCCACTAGAGTCATGTCCTTATATGGAGATATACAGTACAATATTTATACCTGAGCAGACATCTTCCACTAGAGTCATTATTATTATTACATTTTATTTATAAGGCGCCACCAGTGTTTCGCAGCGCCGTACAAAGGACAGTACAGGGAGACAATTTAGCATTACAGTAAATAAATAACAGAAATAGAGTACAGGTAACAAAGAGCACCACAATTCTCAAGACATAATACAGCTAAGATGTAAGGAGTGAGTGAGCAGCGTACTACTAGAGGCTGGCGGCCATAGATGGAGATGAACCTTTACCAGCAGGAGAAAGAGCAGGTAAAGATGGTCGTTGAGTAGGGGAGATCTGCGAGTGAAATGTGTCGAGACGAGGGCTTAGATAACAAGAGGAAAGAGGGCCCTGCTCTGAAGAGCTGACAATCTAGTGGGGAGGGGCGACAGACAGATGACAAGAGGTGCAAGCAAGCGGGAGGTAGCCTGATGGTAGTATGCAAGTAAAGCTGAGATGTTCACGGCATGAGGCAGGGGGGTGGAGGAGCAGCCTCAGGACTAGGTTATGCATCGGGAGAGTCATGTCCTTATATGGAGATATACAGTACAATATTTACACCAGAATAATGTTCTTATACAGAGGTATATGACAGTATAATATTACTATTCTATACCTGAGCAGACAATTTCCACTAGAGTAAAATTTGGGATTTTGATTGTAGATATTTCATACCGATCCCGTGACCAAGACATGCCTGTGAGTAATCATGGGGATAAGCCAAAGCCGCACTTACCTTGCCGTCGGACTCATGGATTTTTTGTGCCTAAATAAATCCACCAGTGTGGGGCGATATCGGGCCCCGAGTGTAGCTGCCTATGCTTGCGCTTTATTGCCATTGACTCCCCTCGCTCCTAACTGAATTGACACAAGAAAACATTCGCTCTGTAACCCAACCGCTAAATTTCATTGGCAGGAGGGTGAAGCTTGGTGCAATTTCTATAGAAACAGACCAAGCACCAATGTTCATCCATGCATCTGTTCTACCAGATACTGACCGTGTAATACAGTAACAATGTATAATTCTAGTGCACGGTCTGGAACCTGACATTATAGGAGGGGGTGGCGCCCTTAGGCAGGAATTTCCCCTGGACCCTGTGGGCCAGTCCGACCCTTATAGTTTCTGTATACCGTAATAAGATAGTAGAAATGTGAGCGCACATTAACCAGTCACCTTTCTGCATTAGGACCTATTTAGCAAATCCGATCCATTTCTGGAAATCTACAGAGTGAATGATGACCAAAGCGAGCAGCTGGTGTACAGGACAGAGGTAATATACAGTAGGAAAGGAATGAAGGGGGGATAGGGGGGTTATGAGAGAGGGCAGTGTGGGGGAGCGAAGCAAAGCACATTGCGGGATATTACTGATCTGGTTTTGTGAGATGTGGATATGTGTTAGTAGTACATGTGAGCAGTATTTGAGTGTGAGGTTGAGTAAGATTATATACAACTGAGCATCAATTGAGTGTGAGAGATGTGTGATCAGTATGAGTGTTAGATGCTATATATCAGTATGAGTGTAAGAGACGTGTGATCAGTGTGAGTGTTAGATGCTGTATATCAGTATATGAGTGTGAGAGACGTGATCAGTATGAGTGTTAGATGCTATATATCAGTATGAGTGTAAGAGACGTGTGATCAGTGTGAGTGTTAGATGCTGTATATCAGTATATGAGTGTGAGAGACGTGATCAGTATGAGTGTTAGATGCTATATATCAGTATGAGTGTAAGAGACGTGTGATCAGTGTGAGTGTTAGATGCTGTATATCAGTATATGAGTGTGAGAGACGTGATCAGTATGAGTGTTAGATGCTATATATTAGTATGAGTGTGAGAGACGTGTGATCAGTGTGAGTGTTAGATGCTGTATATCAGTATTTCTCTTACGTCCTAGAGGATGCTGGGGTCCACATTAGTACCATGGGGTATAGATGGGTCCACCAGGAGCCAAGGGCACTTTAAGAGTTTAACAGTGTGGGCTGGCTCCTCCCTCTATGCCCCTCATACGAGACTCAGTTTAGAAAATGTGCCCGGAGGAGCCGGTCACAGCTAGGGGAGCTCCTAGAGCTTTTCTGGTTTTATTATTTTTTTAAGAGATGTTAGACACAGGGAGGCTGCTTGCAACAGCCTCCCTGCTTCGTGGAACTTAGGGGGGGGAGTAGTGTCCAACCCTTGAGGTTAATGGCCACTATCTCCGCTGACAGGACACTGAGCTCCTGAGGGTGATGATCGCAAGCCCCCGAGGCGACCACTCGCTCCCGCAACATGCCGCCACCCCCCTAACAGAGCCAGAAGGTCGCAGTGGTGAGTAGGACTCCGGTGACCCGACAAGCGGGGAGCCGGTGAGAATGGCGGCATCAGGGTAGGAGCGTAGCGCTGACGCTGCGCTCCGGAGGGCTCAGAGGCAGACAGTGCGGCGCTGTGAGGGTCGCCCTGAGCCAGCGCTATCCCCTACAAACTGGATACTAGCTTTCAGGGACTCTGTCTACTGCCAGCGTTTATTACCTCAGGCCAGTATAAAGATTTAAAAGTGCGGGAAGACGCGCCATTACAAGGGGGCGGAGCTTCTCCTCAGAGCGGATCCAGCACTCTTCAGCGCCATTTTCTCCATGCCGATCAAACACAGACACGCTGACAGGGAGCGCTGACCCTCCACATCACTCCAGCTATCCTGTACGGTACCAGGAGGTGTAGAAGGGGGTGGGGGGGTGAGAGTTTTAATTACAACATTAACTGAGTAATCTATGAAGGTTTCTCAGCCAGCGCCAGGCTCTTATTATTATAACTGCTTACTGGGGGCCGTGTGTTCTGGCTCCTGAACTCTGAAGGTACTTGGGAGGAACTGTGTCTGACATTTTCCTGTGTGTGTGTGTGTGTGTGTGTGTGTGTGTGTGTGTGTGTGTGTGTGTGTGTATGTGTGTTATATATCTCACATTACAATGTCCAGGGACTCTGTGTCTTGTGCTGCAGAGTATGTATCTTCTCCAGAGGAGTCTATTCCATGTACTCAGGAATGCAGTATACTGTCCCAGCCTTCTGAATCCGAACCCCAGTGGGTGGCTTCTATTAAGGGGATGATATCCCAGATTTCATCTAGGATAGCTCATTATGAGACTGAAACACAGGTTTTAAAACAATCTGTAGAGGTTTTGTCGTATTCAGCTCCCACTACCTCATCTAAATCCCCTGGTATATGCCTCCAAAAGCGTGCTCTTGCCCAAATAATGCAAGTCGACATGGATACCGACTCTGATACAGGGGACGGTGATGGGGATATACTGAGGGGGAAGGCATCCCTTGCTAAGCTCATGATTGAGGCTATATGGGACGTTTTACACATTACTGACAAAATTCCTGAACAGGTCGAGGAGGCTTATTTTACTGACAATAAGAAACATTATTTGACAAATCCTGGGAAAACCCGGAGAAAAAATTCCAGATCCCAAAGAGGGTTCTTGTTGCCTTTCCTTTCCTTGAAGAGGATAGGAAAAAGTGGGAAACCCCCCTATTGTAGATGCTTCTGTATCTAGATTGTCTAAAAAGGTGGATTTACCTATCCCCGGGTCTACCGCTTTGAAAGAGCCGGCAGACTGCAAGATTGAGACTACGCTCAAAGCCATATACACTGCGTCAGGAGTGGCACTAAGGCCCACTATCGCTTGTGCATGGATTTCTAAAGCAACAGTAAAGTGGTCAGGCACGTTACTAGAGGATTTAGATACTATGGACAAAAGTTACATTGAAATGTTTTTACGTAACATACAGGACTCTGCAGGTTTAATGGTGGAGGCCATGAAGGACCTTGGTAATCTGAATGCACGGACGTCATCCATGGCTGTCTCGGTACGCAGGGGACTCTGGCTGCGCCAATGGTCTGTGGATGCTGAATCCAAGAAGAGTGTGGAGAACCTACCCTTCATAGGTCAGGCTCTATTTGGGGAGGCTTTGGATGCGTGGATCTCCATGGCAACCACGGGTAAGTCAACCTTCCCACTTTCAGCCACTCTGACGGCATAGAAGTACTTTTCCATGTCTACGATGCAGTCCTTTTGGACCGCAAAGGTTAAGAAGTCCAAAGCCTCTTCCACCTTCTTCAGAAGTGGTCGGGGAAAATCCAGAAAACCTGCACCGACAGCAGGTTCCCAGGAACAGAAGCCAGCTTCTGATTCCTCAAAATCCTCAGCATGACGGTGGACCTCCCAGCCTGGAGATCGGACAGGTTGGAGCTCGACTGCGAAATTTCAGTCAGATCTGGGTTTCCTCAGGCCTGGACCCCTGGGGGCAAGATATTGTATCCCCGAGGTACAGACTGTAGTTTCATGAACTCCCACCTCACAGATTCTTCAAATTGGGCTTACCACCTTTGCTGACAGATAGGACTATCCTACAGGAAGCCATTTAAAAATTGGAAAAGGCAAATGTCATTGTTCCAGTTCCACCTCATCTGGCAAACAAGGGTTTTTACTCCAACCTATTCGTGGTACCGAAACCGGACAGTTCAGTCAGACCAATATTGAACCTCAAATCGTTAAATCTTTATTTGAGGGAATTCAAGTTCAAGATGGAATCTCTGAGGGCAGTGATATTCGATCTGGAGGAGGGGGAATTCCTGGTATCACTGGGTATAAAGGATCCGTACTTTCATATTCCAATTTGGCCGCCACACCAAGCGTATCTCAGATTTGCTCTGTTGGACCGTCACTATCAGTTCCAGGCGCTGCCATTCGGCCTATCCACGGCACCGAGGGTGTTCACCAAGGTAATGACAGAGATGATGCTACTCCTCCGCAAGTAGTGAGTGAACATAATTCCATATCTGGATGATCTGCTGATAAAAGCGTCGTCCAGAGAGAAATTGTTACAGTCCATTGTTCTCACAACTCGACTACTCAGGGATCATGGGTGGATCCTGAATCTTCCAAAGTCACATTTGGAGCCAACAAGGAGATTGTCTTTCCTAGGGATGATCCTCGACACGGAAGTGCAGAGGGTATTTCTACCGGTAGAGAAAGCGTTGGTGATACAGAAAATGGTCCGGGAGGTCTTGAAGCCTGCCCGGGTATCGGTTCATCAGTGCATTCACCTTCTGGGGAAGATGGTGGCCTCCTACGAGGCTCTACAGTACAGAAGATTTCATGCACAGTCTTTCCAACTGGATCTCCTGGACAAGTGGTTGGGATCTCACCTACACATGCACCAGAGAATTAATCTGTCGCCAAAAGCCAGGATTTCACTCCTCTGGCTGTATATGCCTCACCTTCTTGAGGATCGCAGGTTCGGGATTTAGAGCTGGATCCTTCTAACCACGGATGCAAGTTTCAGAGGCTGGGGCGCGGTCACCCAAGGGGAAAACTTCCAAGGAAGGTGGTAGAGTCTGGAATCCATCCTTCCAATAAACATTCTGGAACTAAGGGCAGTGTACAACAGCCTTCTACAAGCGGCACATCTTCTGCAAGATCAGGCCATTCAGGTGCAGTTGGACAATGTAACGACGGTGGCCTACATAAACCGACAAGGCCTAACAAAGAGCAGAGCTGCAGTGGCAGAGGTATCAAAGATCCTCCTCTGGGCAGAAAAGCACGCGATGGCGCTGTCAACAATCTTCATTCCGGGAGTGGACAACTGGGAAGCGAACTTCCTCAGTAGGCATGATCTCCATCCAGGAGAGTGGGGACTCCACCCCGAGGTGTTCGCAGAGGTGACAAGTCTTTGGGGCGTCCCTCAAATAGACATGATGGACTCCCGCCTCTACAAGAAGCTTCACAGGTACTGTTCCAGGTCAAGAGACCCACAAGAAGTGGGAACTCCGTGGATCTTCTAGTCGGTGTATGTGTTTCCTCCACTTCCACTCATCCCAAAGATTCTAAAACTTATAAAAAGAACAAGAGTTCAGGCGATTCTCATTGCTCCAGACTGGCCAAGACGAGCTTGGTACGCGGATCTTCTGGAGTTACTGCTGGAAGATCCGAGGCCTCTTCCTCTTCGAGAGGACCTTCTACAACAGGGGCTGTTCTCTTATCAAGACTTACCGCGGCTATGTTTGACGGCATGGAGGTTGAACGCCTGATCTTAGCTCAGAAAGGCATTCCGAACAAGGTTATTCCTACCCTGATCCAGGCTAGGAAAGGAGTAACGTCTAAACATTACCATCGCATTTGGAAAAAATATGTGTCTTGGTGTGAATCCAAGAAGTTTCTTACGGTGGAGTTTCAACTTGGAGTTTCAACTTGGGCGGTTTCTCCTCTTCCTGCAAGCGGGTGTGGATGTGGGCCTTCATTTGGGCTCCATAAAGGTCCAGATTTCGGCCTTGTCCATTTTCTTCCAGAAACAATTGGCTTCCCTCCCTTAGGTTCAGACTTTCTTGAAAGGGGTCCTGCACATCCAGCCTCCCTTTGTGCCTCCTACGGCACCTTGGGATCTTAACGCGGTGATGCAGTTCCTGCAGTCGGATTGGTTCGAGCCTCTTCAAGAGGTTGAGGTCACGTTTCTCACTTGGAAGGCGGTCACACTGTTGGCATTGGCATCTGCTAGGCGTGTGTCTGAACTGGGGGCTTTGTCTTACAAGAGCCCATACTTAAGTTTCCATGAAGATAGAGCTGAGCTCTGGACGCGTCAGCAGTTTCTTCCTAAGGTTGTGTCGGCTTTTCATATCAGCCAACCTATTGTGGTGCCAGTGGATACTGACTCTTCAATTACCTAAACGTCCTTGGATGTTGTGAGGGCTTTGAAGATTTATGTGAAGAGAACTTCTCGTCACAGAAAATCGGACTCTCTGTTTGTCCTATATGGTCCAAATAAGATTGGGTGTCCTGCTTCTATGCAAACGATTTCTCACTGGATCAGGTTCACTATCCAGCATGCTTATTCTACGACAGGATTGCCGTGTCCTAAATCTGTTAAAGCCCACTCTACTTGTAAGGTGGGTTCTTCTTGGGCGGCTGCATCCTCTAGGACTTAAGAGAAAATAGGATTTTAATTACCTACCGGTAAATCCTTTTCTCGTAGTCCATAGAGGATGCTGGGCGCCCGCCCAGCACTTCGTTCTCCTGCTATAAATAAGATTTTACTCACCGGTAAATCTATTTCTCGTAGTCCGTAGTGGATGCTGGGAACTCCGTAAGGACCATGGGGAATAGACGGGCTCCGCAGGAGACTGGGCACTCTAAAAGAAAGATTAGGTACTATCTGGTGTGCACTGGCTCCTCCCACTATGACCCTCCTCCAGACCTCAGTTAGGATACTGTGCCCGGAAGAGCTGACACAATAAGGAAGGATTTTGAATCCCGGGTAAGACTCATACCAGCCACACCAATCACACCGTATAACTTGTGATACTATACCCAGTTAACAGTATGAAATATAACTGAGCCTCTCAACAGATGGCTCAACAATAACCCTTAGTTAGGCAATAACTACATACAAGTATTGCAGACAATCCGCACTTGGGATGGGCGCCCAGCATCCACTACGGACTACGAGAAATAGATTTACCGGTGAGTAAAATCTTATTTTCTCTGACGTCCTAGTGGATGCTGGGAACTCCGTAAGGACCATGGGGATTATACCAAAGCTCCCAAACGGGCGGGAGAGTGCGGATGACTCTGCAGCACCGAATGAGAGAACTCAAGGTCCTCCTCAGCCAGGATATCAATTTTGTAGAATTTAGCAAACGTGTTTGCCCCTGACCAAGTTGCAGCTCGGCAAAATTGTAAAGCCGAGACTCCTCGGGCAGCCGCCCAAGATGAGCCCACTTTCCTCGTGGAATGGGCTTTTACTGATTTAGGATGCGGCAATCCAGCCGCAGAATGCTCCAGCTGAATTGTGCTACAAATTCAGCGAGCAATAGTCTGCTTAGAAGCAGGAGCACCTATTTTGTTGGGTGCCTACAGGATAAAAAGCGAGTCAGTTTTCCTGACTCCAGCCGTCCTGGAAATATAAATTTTTAAGGCCCTGACTACGTCCAGTAACTTGGAATCTTCCAAGTCCCTAGTAGCCGCAGGCACTACAATAGGTTGGTTCAAGTGAAAAGCTGATACCACCTTAGGGAGAAACTGAGGACGAGTCCTCAATTCTGCCCTATCCATATGGAAAATCAGATAAGGGCTTTTACATGACAAAGCCGCCAATTCTGACACATGCCTGGCCGAAGCCAAGGCCAATAACATGACCACTTTCCACGTGAGATATTTCAAATCCACAGTTTTAAGTGGCTCAAACCAATGTGATTTTAAGAAACTCAACACCACGTTGAGATCCCAAGGTGCCACAGGAGGCACAAAAGGGGGCTGAATATGTAGCACTCCCTTTACAAATGTCTGAACTCCAGGCAGTGAAGCCAGTTCTTTCTGGAAGAAAATCGACAGAGCCGAAATCTGGACCTTAATGGAACCCAATTTTAGGCCCATAGTCACCCCTGATTGTAGGAAGTGCAGAAAACGACCCAGCTGAAATTCCTCTGTTGGGGCCTTCCTGGCCTCACACCACGCAACATATTTTCGCCAAATACGGTGATAATGGTTTGCGGTTACTTCTTTCCTGGCTTTTATCAGCGTAGGAATGACTTCTTCCGGAATGCCCTTTTCCTTTAGGATCCGGAATTCAACCGCCATGCCGTCAAACGCAGCCACGGTAAGTCTTGGAACAGACAGGGCCCCTGCTGTAGCAGATCCTGTCTGAGCGGTAGAGGCCATGGGTCCTCTGATATCATTTCTTGAAGTTCTGGGTACCAAGCTCTTCTTGGCCCATCCGGAAACACGAGTATCGTTCTTACTCCTCGTTTTCTTATTATTCTCAGTACCTTTGGTATGAGAGGCAGAGGAGGGAATACATAAACCGACTGGTACACCCACGGTGTCACTAGAGCGTCCACAGCTATTGCCTGAGGGTCCCTTGACCTGGCGCAATATCTAGTTTTTTGTTTAGGCGGGACGCCATCATGTCCACCTGTGGCCTTTCCCAACGGTTTACCAACAGTTGGAAGACTTCTGGATGAAGTCCCCACTCTCCCGGGTGTAGGTCGTGTCTGCTGAGGAAGTCTGCTTCCCAGTTGTCCACTCCCGAAATGAACACTGCTGACAGTGCTAAGACGTGATTTTCCGCCCATCGGAGAATCCTTGTGGCTTCTGCCATCGCCATCTTGCTTCTTGTGCCGCCCTGTCGGTTTACATGGGCGACTGCCGTGATGTTGTCTGATTGGATCAGTACCGGCTGGTTTTGAAGCAGAGGCCTTGCCAGACTTAGGGCATTGTAAATGGCCCTCAGTTCCAAAATATTTATGTGTAGGGACGACTCCTGACTTGACCAAAGTCCTTGGAAATTTCTTCCCTGTGTGACTGCCCCCCAGCCTCGAAGGCTGGCATCCGTGGTTACCAGGACCCAGTCCTGTATGCCGAATCTGCGGCCCTCTTGAAGATGAGCACTCTGCAGCCACCACAGTAGAGATACCCTGGTCCTTGGAGACAGGGTTATCAGCCGATGCATCTGAAGATGCGATCCCGACCACTTGTCCAAGAGGTCCCACTGAAAGGTTCTTGCATGGAACCTGCCGAATGGAATTTTGCTTCGTAAGAAGCTACCATTTTTCCCAGGACTCGTGTGCAGTGATGCACCGATACCTGTTTTGGTTTCAGGAGGTCTCTGACTAGAGATGACAGCTCCTTGGCTTTCTCCTGCGGGAGAAACACTTTTTTCTGTTCTGTGTCCAGAACCATCCCCAGGAACAGTAGGCGTGTGGTAGGAACCAGCTGTGACTTTGGAATGTATAGAATCCATCCGTGCTGTTGTAGCACTTCCCGAGATAGTGCTACTCCGACCAACAACTGCTCCTTGGACCTCGCCTTTATAAGGAGATCGTCCAAGTACGGGTTAATTAAAACTCCCTTTTTTCGAAGGAGTATCATCATTTCTGCCATTACCTTGGTAAAGACCCTCGGTGCCGTGGACAGTCCAAACGGCAGTGTTTGGAATTGGTAATGGCAATCCTGTACCACAAATCTGAGGTACTCCTGGTGAGGATGGTAAATGGGGACATGTAGGTAAGCATCCTTGATGTCCAGCGATACCATGTAATCCCCCTCCTCCAGGCTTGCAATAACCGCCCTGAGCGATTCCATCTTGAACTTGAATTTTTTTATGTATGTGTTCAAGGATTTCAAATTTAAAATGGGTCTCACCGAACCGTCCGGTTTCGGTACCACAAACAGTGTGGAATAGTAACCCCGTCCTTGTTGAAGTAGGGGCACCTTGACTATCACCTGCTGGGAATACAGCTTGTGAATTGCCTCTAGCACAGCCTCCCTGCCTGAGGGAGTTGTCGGCAAGGCAGATTTGAGGAAACGGCGGGGGGGGGGAGACGCATCGAATTCCAGCTTGTACCCCTGAGATACTACTTAAGGATCCAGGGATCCACCTGTGAGCGAGCCCACTGATCGCTGAAATTTTTGAGGCGGCCCCCCACCGTACCTGGCTACGCCTGTGGAGCCCCCGCGTCATGTGGTGGACTCAGAGGAAGCGGGGGAAGAATTTTGATTCTGGGAACTGGCTGACTGGTGCAGCTTTTTCCCTCTTCCCTCGTCTCTGTGCAGAAAGGAAGCGCCTTTGACCCGCTTGCTTTTCTGAAGCCGAAAGGACTGTACCTGATAATACAGTGCTTTCTTAGGCTGTGAGGAAACCTGAGGTAAAATTTTTTCTTCCCAGCTGTTGCTGTGGATACGAGGTCCCAGAGACCATCCCCAAACAATTCCTCACCCTTATAAGGCTCTATGTGCCTTTTAAAGTCAGCATCACCTGTCCAGTGTCGGGTCTCTAATACCCTCCTGACAGAATGGACATTGCATTAATTCTGTATGCCAGCCGGCAAAATATCCCTCTGTGCATCCCTCATATATAAGACGACGTCTTATGTTCGCAAAATAGTATCCCTGTTTGACAGGGTTACAGACCACGCTGCAGCAGCACTATCTGCAGGTCTCAGTCTAGTACCTGAGTGTGTAAATACAGACTTCAGGATAGCCTCCTGCTTTTTATCAGCAGGTACCTTCAAAGTGGCCGTATCCTAAGACGGCAGTGCCACCTTTTTTGACAAACGTGTGAGCGCCTTATCCACCCTAGGGGATATCTCCCAGCGTAACTTATCCTCTGGCGGGAAAGGGTACGCCATCAGTAACTTTTTAGAAATTACCAGTTTCTTATCGGGGGAACCCACGCTTTTTCACACTTCATTCACTCATTTGATGGGGGAACAAAACACTGCCTGCTTTTTCTCCCCAAACATAAAACCCTTTTTTAGTGGTACTTGGGTTAATGTCAGAAATGTGTAACACATTTTTTATTGCCGGGATCATGTAACGGATGTTCCTAGTGGATTGTGTATATGTCTCAACCTCGTCGACACTGGAGTCAGACTCCGTGTCGACATCCGTGTCTGCCATCTGAGGGAGCGGGCGTTTTTGAGCCCCTGATGGCCTTTGAGACGCCTGGGCAGGCGCGGGCTGAGAAGCCGGCTGTCCCACAGCTGTTACGTCATCCAGCCTTTTATGTAAGGAGTTGACACTGTCGGTTTATACCTTCCACCTATCCATCCACTCTGGTGTCGGCCCCACAGGGGGCGACATCACATTTATCGGCATCTGCTCTGCCATCACATAAGCCTCCTCATCAAACGTGTCGACACAGCCGTACCGACACACCGCACACACACACAGGGAATGCTCTGACTGAGGACAGGACCCCACACAGCCCTTTGGGGAGACAGAGAGAGAGTATGCCAGCACACACCAGAGCGCTATATAATTTTGGGATTAACACTATATTGAGTGAATTTTTCCCAATAGCTGCTTGTATATACAATATTGCGCCTAAATTTTGTGCCCCCCCTCTCTTTTTAACCCTTTGAGCCTGAAAACTACAGGGGAGAGCCTGGAGAGCTGTCTTCCAGCTACACTGTGAAGAGAAAATGGCGCCAGTGTGCTGAGGGAGAAGCCCCGCCCCTTTTTCAACTGACTTTCTCCCGCTTTTTCTGGAATACTGGCAGGGGTAATTTTACATCTATATAGCCTCTAGGACTATATATGATGTAGATTTGCCAGCCAAGGTGTCATATATTGCCCTCAGGGCGCCCCCCCCAGCGCCCTGCACCCTCAGTGACCGGAGTGTGAAGTGTGCATGAGGAGCAATGGCGCACAGCTGCAGTGCTGTGCGCTACCTTGGTGAAGACCGAAGTCTTCTGCCGCCGATTTTCCGGACCTCTTCTTGCTTCTGGCTCTGTAAGGGGGACGGCGGCGCTGCTCCGGGAACGAACACCAAGGCCAGTTCCATGCGGTCGATCCCTCTGGAGCTAATGGTGTCCAGTAGCCTAAGAAGCCCAAGCTAGCTGCAAGCAGGTAGGTTCGCTTCTTCTCCCCTTAGTCCCTCGATGCAGTGAGCCTGTTGCCAGCAGGTCTCACTGTAAAATAAAAAACCTAAAATAAACTTTCTTTCTAGGAGCTCAGGAGAGCCCCTAGTGTGCATCCAGCTCGGCCGGGCACAGAAATCTAACTGAGGTCTGGAGGAGGGTCATAGTGGGAGGAGCCAGTGCACACCAGATAGTACCTAATCTTTCTTTTAGAGTGCCCAGTCTCCTGCGGAGCCCGTCTATTCCCCATGGTCCTTACGGAGTTCCCAGCATCCACTAGGACGTCAGAGAAAATTACTTAAGTTCAGTACGGCCTTGTTACTTGGTTAAGTGCTGCATTGTTACTTGTTTAAGTACTGTTGTTCAGCTGTCGCTGACTTGTTCAAGCTGGTTTGCTTAGTTTGCCTTGTTATGTGTGAGCTGGTGTGAATCTCACCACTACCTGTGTATTTCCTTCTCTCGAAGTATGTCCGTCTCCTCGGGCACAGTTTCTAGACTGAGTCTGGTAGGATGGGCATAGAGGGTAGGATGGGCATCCTACAATGTTAAACTCTTAAAGTGCCCATGGCTCCTGGTGGACCCGTCTATACCCCATGGTACTAATGTGGACCCCAGCATCCTCTACGGACTACGAGAAAAGGATTTACTGGTAGGTAATTAAAATCCTAATATTAGTGTGAGAGATGTGTGATCAGTATGAGTGTTAGATGCTATATATCAGTATTTCTCTGACGTCCTAGTGGATGCTGGGAACTCCGTAGGGACCATGGGGAATAGCGGGCTCCGAAGGAGGCTGGGCACTTTAGAAAGATTTATGACTACCTGGTGTGCACTGGCTCCTCCCACTATGACCCTCCTCCAAGCCTCAGTTAGATTTTGTGCCCGGCCGAGGTTGGATGCACACTAGGGGCTCTCCTGAGCCCTTAGAAAGAAAGTATAGATTTAGGTTTTTTATTTTCAGTGAGACCTGCTGGCAACAGGCTCACTGCAGCGAGGGACTAAGGGGAGAAGAAGCGAACTCGCCTGCTTGCAGCCGTATTGGGCTTCTTAGGCTACTGGACACCATTAGCTCCAGAGGGATCGACCGCAGGCCCAGTCCTTGGTGTTCGGTCCCGGAGCCGCGCCGCCGTCCCCCTTACAGAGCCAGAAGCAAGAAGAGGTCCGGAAAATCGGCGGCAGAAGACATCAGTCTTCACCAAGGTAGCGCACAGCACTGCAGCTGTGCGCCATTGCTCCTCACACACACTTCACACTCCGGTCACTGAGGGTGCAGGGCGCTGGGGGGGGGCGCACTGAGAAGCAATAATAACACCTTGGCTGGCAAAAATACCACAATATATAGCCCCAGAGGCTATATATGTGGAAAATACCCCTGCCAAAATATAGAAAAAAGCGGGAGAATAGTCCGCGGCACAGCACACTGGCACCATTTCTCCTTCACAGATCCGCTGGAAGGAAGCTCCCTGGCTCTCCCCTGCAGTCTACACTACAGAAAAGGGTAAAAACAGAGAGGGGGGGCACTAAATTTAGGCGCAGTATAAATTATATAGAAAAAGCAGCTATAGGGGACATAACTCAGTTAGTCCCTGCATTATATAGCGCTCTGGTGTGTGCTGGCATACTCTCACTCTGTCCCCCCAAAGGGCTTTTGTGGGTCCTGTCCTCAGTTGGAGCATTCCTTGTGTGTGTGCGGTGTGTCGGTACGGCTGTGTCGACATGTTTGATGAGGATAATGATGTGGAGGCGGAGCAGATGCCTTTAGAAGGGATGTCACCCCCTGCGGGGCAGACACCTGAGTGGTTGAACTTATGGAAAGAAATGAGTGCACGTATAGACTCCTTACATAAGAAATTTGACGACATGCCAAATGTGGGACAGCCGACTTCTCAGCTCGTGCCTGTCCAGGCGTCGCACAGGTCATCAGGGGCTCTAAAACGCCCGCTACCTCAGACCGCAGACCCAGATGTCGACACTGATACTGACACCAGTGTCGACGACGAGTCTAACCTGATGCCCACTAAGGCCATTCACTGCATGATTGAGGCAATGAAAGAGGTGTTACACATTTCTGATATAAATACAGGTACCACTAAAAAGGGTATTATGTTTGGAGAGAAAAAACTACCCGTAGGTTTTCCCCCATCAGATGAATTAAATGAAGTGTGTGAAGAAGCGTGGGCTTTCCCTGATAAAAAAATTGGTAATTCCTAAGAAGGTACTAATGGCGTTCCCTTTCCCGCCAGAGGATAGGTCACGTTGGGAAACACCTCCTAGGGTGGATAAAGCGCTCACACGTTTGTCTAAAAAGGTGGCACTACCGTCTCCGGATACAGCCGCCCTCAAGGAACCTGCTGATAGAAAGCAGGAGGCGATCCTGAAGTCTGTATATACACACTCAGGCATTATACTTAGGTCAGCTATTGCGTCAGCTTGGATGTGCAGTGCTGCCGCTGCGTGGTCAGATAAACTGTCAGAAAATATTGACACATTAGACAGAGACACGATCCTGTTAACCATAGACCATATAAAAGACTCAGTCTTATATATGAGAGATGCACAGAGGGAAATCTGCCGACTGGCATCTAAAGTAAGTGCATTGTCCATTTCTGCTAGGAGAGGCTTATGGACTCGCCAGTGGACAGGAGATGCAGATTCTAAAAGGCACATGGAAGTGTTGCCATATAAGGGTGAGGAATTATTTGGGGATGGTCTCTCGGACCTAGTTTCCACAGCAACGTCTGGGAAGTCAGCATTTTTACCCCATGTCCCCTCACAGCCTAAGAAGGCGCCGTTTTATCAGGTTCAGTCCTTTCGGACCCAGAAAAACAGGCGTGGAAAAGGCGGGTCTTTTCTGTCCAGAGGCAGAGGTAGGGGAAAAAGGCTGCAACAAACAGCAGGTTCCCAGGAGCAAAAGTCCTCCCCCGCTTCTTCTTCCAAGTCCGCCGCATGACGGTGGGGCTCCACAGGCGGAGCCAGGTACGGTGGGGGGCCGCCTCAAGAATTTCAGCGATCAGTGGGCTCGCTCACGGGTGGATCCCTGGATCCTTCAAATAGTATCTCAGGGGTACAAACTGGAATTCGAGGCGTCTCCACCCCACCGGTTCCTAAAATCTGCCTTGCCGATTGCTCCCTCAGACAGGGAGGCGGTGCTAGCGGCAATTTCACAGGCTGTATTCCCAGCAGGTGATAATCAAGGTACCCCTACTTCAACAAGGCCGGGTTTACTATTCCACACTATTTGTGGTACCGAAACCGGACGGTTCGGTGAGACCCATTTTAAATTTGAAATCCTTGAACACATACATAAAAAAATTCAAGTTCAAGATGGAATCGCTCAGGGCGGTTATTGCAAGCCTGGACGAGGGGGATTACATGGTATCCCTGGACATCAAGGATGCTTACTTGCATGTCCCCATTTACCATCCTCACCAGGAGTACCTCAGATTTGTGGTACAGGATTGCCATTACCAATTCCAGACGCTGCCGTTTGGACTGTCCACGGCACCGAGGGTATTTACCAAGGTTATGGCGGAAATGATGATACTCCTTCGAAAAAAGGGAGTTTTAATTATCCCGTACTTGGACGATCTCCTAATAAAAGCGAGGTCCAAGGAACAGTTGTTGGTGGGAGTAGCACTATCTCAGGAGGTGCTGCACCAGCACGGCTGGATTCTGAATATCCCAAAGTCACAGCTGGTTCCGACGACACGGCTACTGTTCCTGGGTATGATTCTGGATACAGTCCAGAAGAAAGTGTTTCTCCCGGAGGAGAAAGCCAGGGAGTTGTCATCTCTAGTCAGAGACCTCCTGAAACCAAAACAGGTATCAGTGCATCGCTGCACGCGGGTCCTGGGAAAGATGGTGGCTTCTTACGAAGCAATTCCCTTCGGCAGGTTCCATGCCAGAATCTTTCAGTGGGACCTGTTGGACCAGTGGTCCGGATCGCATCTTCAGATGCATCGCTTAATAACCCTGTCTCCAAGGACCAGGGTGTCTCTACTGTGGTGGCTGCAGAGTGCCCATCTTCTAGAGGGCCGCAGGTTCGGCATACAGGACTGGGTCCTGGTGACCACGGATGCCAGCCTTCGAGGCTGGGGGGCAGTCACACAGGGAAGAAACTTCCAAGGACTATGGTCGAGTCAGGAGACTTCCCTTCACATAAATATTCTGGAACTAAGGGCCATCTACAATGCCCTAAGTCAAGCAAAATCCCTGCTCCTACACCAGCCGGTGCTGATCCAGTCAGACAACATCACGGCAGTCGCCCATGTAAATCGACAGGGCGGCACAAGAAGCAGGATGGCGATGGCAGAAGCCACAAGAATTCTCCGATGGGCGGAGAATCATGTACTAGCACTGTCAGCAGTGTTCATTCCGGGAGTGGACAACTGGGAAGCAGACTTCCTCAGCAGACACGACCTCCACCCGGGAGAGTAGGGACTTCATCCAGAAGTCTTCCAGATGCTGGTAAACCGTTGGGAAAAACCACAGGTGGACATGATGGCGTCCCGTCTCAACAAAAAGTTAAAAAGATATTGCGCCAGGTCAAGGGACCCTCAGGCGATAGCTGTGGACGCTCTAGTGACACCGTGGGTGTACCAGTCGGTTTATGTGTTCCCTCCTCTGCCTCTCATACCAAAGGTATTGAGAATAATAAGAAAGCGAGGAGTAAACACAATTCTCGTGGTTCCGGATTGGCCAAGACGAGCGTGGTACCCGGAACTTCAAGAGATGCTCTCAGAGGACCCGTGGCCTCTACCGCTCAGACAGGACCTGCTACAGCAGGGGCCCTGTCTGTTCCAAGACTTACCGCGGCTGCGTTTGACGGCATGGCGGTTGAACACCGGATCCTAAAGGAAAAGGGTATTCCGGAAGAAGTCATTCCTACGCTTATTAAGGCCAGGAAAGATGTTACGGCAAAGCATTATCACCGCATATGGCGGAAATATGTTGCATGGTGCGAGGCCAAAAAGGCCCCAACAGAGGAATTTCAACTAGGTCGATTTCTGCATTTCCTGCAAGCAGGAGTGAATATGGGCCTAAAACTAGGCTCTATTAAAGTACAGATCTCGGCTCTGTCGATTTTCTTTCAAAAAGAACTAGCTTCAGTACCTGAAGTTCAGACATTTGTGAAAGGAGTGCTGCATATTCAGCCCCCGTTTGTGCCTCCTGTGGCACCTTGGGATCTCAACGTGATGTTGAGTTTCTTAAAATCACATTGGTTTGAGCCACTAAAAACCGTGGATCTGAAATATCTCACGTGGAAAGTGGTCATGTTATTGGCCTTGGCTTCAGCCAGGCGAGTGTCAGAATTGGCGGCTTTATCATGTAAAAGCCCTTATCTGATTTTCCGTATGGATAGGGCAGAATTGAGGACTCGTCCCCAATTTCTCCCTAAGGTGGTGTCAGCGTTTCACCTGAACCAGCCTATTGTGGTGCCGGCGGCTACTAGTGAATTGGAGGACTCCAAGTTGCTAGACGTTGTCAGGGCCCTGAAAATATATGTTTCCAGGACGGCTGGAGTCAGAAAATCTGACTCGCTGTTTATCCTGTATGCACCCAACAAGCTGGGTGCTCCTGCTTCTAAGCAGTCTATTGCTCGCTGGATTTGTAGTACAATTCAGCTTGCACATTCTGTGGCAGGCCTGCCACAGCCAAAATCTGTAAATGCCCATTCCACAAGGAAGGTGGGCTCATCTTGGGCGGCTGCCCGAGGGGTCTCGGCTTTACAACTTTGCCGAGCAGCTACTTGGTCAGGGGCAAACACGTTTGCAAAATTCTACATATTTGATACCCTGGCTGAGGAGGACCTGGAGATCTCTCATTCGGTGCTACAGAGTCATCCGCACTCTCCCGCCCGTTTGGGAGCTTTGGTATAATCCCCATGGTCCTTACGGAGTTCCCAGCATCCACTAGGACGTCAGAGAAAATAAGAATTTACTCACCGGTAATTCTATTTCTCGTAGTCCGTAGTGGATGCTGGGCGCCCATCCCAAGTGCGGATTGTCTGCAATACTTGTAAATAGTTATTGTTAACTAAAGGGTTATTGTTGAGCCATCTGTTGAGAGGCTCAGTTGTTTTCATACTGTCAAACTGGATATAGTATCACGAGTTGTACGGTGTGATTGGTGTGGCTGGTAAGAGTCTTACCCGGGATTCTAAATCCTTCCTTTTTATGTCAGCTCGTCCGGGCACAGTGTCCTAACTGAGGCTTGGAGGAGGGTCGTAGTGGGAGGAGCCAGTGCACACCAGGTAGTCATAAATCTTTCTAGAGTGCCCAGCCTCCTTCGGAGCCCGCTATTCCCCATGGTCCTTACGGAGTTCCCAGCATCCACTACGGACTACGAGAAATAGAATTACCGGTGAGTAAATTCTTATTATTAGTGTGAGAGACGTGTGATCAGTATGAGTGTTAGATGCTATATATTAGTATATGAATGTGAGAGACGTTTGAGTACTATTATATTATATAATTTTACAATGTGAGGTAACCATTGAGTAAGATGTTGTGAGTAAGTATTGTATGTAAGTATGTGCTATGAACATGTGAGCAAGTGTCTATTACTTCAGTTTTTATTGATCATTTTCGTTATTATTAGAAAATGTGGTAGCAGAGCATTGTGGCCCTCATTCCGAGTTGATCGCACCAAACTTTTTGCTGCTGGTGCGATCAACTAATCTCCGCCTATGGGGGAGTGTATTTTAGCATAGCAGGGCTGCGAAACAAAAACAAAACCAGCCCTGGACATACTTACCCTGTGCGATGGATCCAGCGATGATGGTCACGGCTTTGATGTCAGACATCCACCATCCGTTCGCCTGGACACGCCTGCGTTTCTTACCACTCCCTGAAAATGGCTTCAAACGGTCAGTTGATGCCCCGGAACGCCTTCTTGCTGTCAATCTTCTTGCGGTCGTCTCTGTGACTGCTTTCTTTGCTATCAGCGTCGTTGCCCGGCGGCGGATGTCGCCGGGCAACAATGCGCATTCCATACCCGATCACACCGCTGCGAAGAAGTGCAGCGTGCGATCGGGTCGGAATGAGGGCCAGTGTGCACAGCTAGTGCATACCACGGCATCTTTTGTGAGTGTTGTGAGTGTCACAGGGTCTTGTGTGAGTGATGTGAGTGTGATCGAGTCTTGTGTGAGTGATGTGAGTGTCACAGGGTCTTGTGTGAGTGTCAGAGGGTCTTGTGTAAAGGATCTGAGTGCCAGAGGGTCTTGTGTGAGTGATGTGAGTGTTAGAGGGTCTTGTGTAAAGGATGTGAGTGCCAGAGGGTATTGTGTGAGTGATGTGAGTGTTAGAGGGTCTTGTGTGAGTGATGTGAGTGTCAGAAGGTCTTGTGTAAAGGATGTAAGTGCTAGAGAGTCTTGTGCGAGTGATGTGAGTGTTAGAGGGTTTGTGTGAGTGATGCGAGTATCAGAGGGTCTTGTGTAAAGGATGTGAGTGCCAGAGGGTCTTGTGTGAGTGTTAGAGGGTCTTGTATGAGTGATGTGAGTGTTAGAGGGTCTTGTGTGAGTGATGTGAGTGTTAGAGGGTCTTGTGTAAAGGATGTGAGTGCCAGAGGGTATTGTGTGAGTGATGTGAGTGTTAGAGGGTCTTGTGTGAGTGATGTGAGTGTCAGAAGGTCTTGTGTAAAGGATGTAAGTGCTAGAGAGTCTTGTGCGAGTGATGTGAGTGTTAGAGGGTTTGTGTGAGTGATGCGAGTATCAGAGGGTCTTGTGTAAAGGATGTGAGTGCCAGAGGGTCTTGTGTGAGTGTTAGAGGGTCTTGTATGAGTGATGTGAGTGTTAGAGGGTCTTGTGTGAGTGATGTGAGTGTTAGAGGGTCTTGTGTAAAGGATGTGAGTGCCAGAGGGTATTGTGTGAGTGATGTGAGTGTTAGAGGGTATTGTGTGAGTGATGTGAGTGTCAGAAGGTCTTGTGTAAAGGATGTAAGTGCTAGAGAGTCTTGTGCGAGTGATGTGAGTGTTAGAGGGTTTGTGTGAGTGATGCGAGTATCAGAGGGTCTTGTGTAAAGGATGTGAGTGCCAGAGGGTCTTGTGTGAGTGTTAGAGGGTCTTGTATGAGTGATGTGAGTGTTAGAGGGTCTTGTGTGAGTGATGTGAGTGTTAGAGAGTCTTGTGTGAGTGATGTGAGTGTCAGAGGGTCTTGTGTAAAGGATGTGAGTGTCAGAGGGTCTTGTGTGAGTGATGTGAGTGTTAGAGAGTCTTGTGTGAGTGATGTGAGTGTCAGAGGGTCTTGTGTAAAGGATGTGAGTGCCAGAGGGTCTTGTGTGAGTGATGTGAGTGTCAGAGGGTCTTGTGTAAAGGATGTGAGTGTCAGAGGGTCTTGTGTGAGTGATGTGAGTGTTAGAGGGTCTTGTGTGAGTGAAATACAGGGATCAGGCGTTTTGTTCTGTATGTAAAATGTTGTTTCACGCAGGTCATTAAAAATAACCTGAATCCAGTGTGGGAGCCATTTAAGGTGTCTCTGAGTTCTCTGTGCTGCTGTGAGGAGAAAAGGAAACTGAGGGTAAGCAGAAATCGTCTCTCTCTATCCCCCTGTATAAATCCCCTCTCCATCCCTCTCTGCTGATTCTTCTTTCTCTCCTTATCTCACGGACAACCCTCTTCCCCCTCTCTCTCTCCCTCCAGTGCCTAGTCTGGGATTATGACTCCCGTGGAAAACATGATTTTATTGGAGAGTTTTATGCAACCTTTGAAGAGATGCAGAAAGGAATCGGTGGGAACAAGGTGAGGAAAAGAAATTAAACTCACAGGGAGCAAAGGAGCGTAAGAAATAGGGATATGAGTTTTGAAATGGAAATTAGAGGTGCTGTATGGCGTAACCCTGTTCTGATCTTTCCTTGTGATTGCCTGCACTTGCTCTGTAACAACACAGAAACGGAGACCACTTATGTGAGATGTGGGTCTCGTTATAAGACAGAATTACACATGGTAGACACCAGAAGGGCTTTCTCTACAATGTGTTGTAATCTCTGTCTTACATTTTTTTCATTTTCTTTTTTAAAGTTCTTAACCCTATCTGCTAATAGCAAAACCACCTAGGGTTATGCAGTGCTGGACTAAAGCAACATGCCATTAAAGGCATTAATAAGATATTTTGAGTCAAGAGCTGAGAAGATAAAAGACGTGAGTGACAAACTCATACTACAATCAAAAAAGCAAATCTATTCTAACCAAGAGCGCAGTATAAAGCTGGTGCAGTCAGGTGCTCTTACTTATGGATAAGGCCGGCCTAAAACTTGTGTAAGACATACCTCCCAACATGACCCTCTTCAGGAGGGCCAGAATGCTCTGCTTCTGGACTTCCCTCTTAATTTATGATTGCCATCACCTGTGGGGAAACACCTTTCTTATCCACAGTGGCGTAAGTTTGTCCCAGTTGCCCGGAGGCAAGAAAAATATTGGTCAACCCCCCCCATATATATATATATATATATATATATATATATATAGCAAGCCTGCAGATTCTAACTATATGAAGCTACTACAAAACCGTTGCAACTGGGCAGATATTTGTAGGGGTCCAGCCACACACTACATAGATCTGCTCAGTCACTCACACTGCTGATTGTTTCTCTGACAATTAATTTGCAAGTGTCATATACAGGATTAGAACCCACAACCTATTACACTGGAAGCATGCACCTTACTGATGGAGATATTTGCTCTTGCATAGGAAGTATGAGAATTCTAACTATATGAAGTTACGTGTAATTGTCAGAGAAATAACTTCATATAGTTAGAATTCTCATGCTTCCTTTATAGGGGCAAATAGCTTCATCAGTAAGATGTCTGCTTCCAGTGTATCTATAATAAAGAGGGTGTGATTTGTAAGGTGTGGTGACTAGTGGGGAAGTCGGCTACGGAAGAGTTACCGGCTGCTGTCAATTAACTTAATTGATTAATGTCGCTGAACACACAGAACCGGCGGAGAAGTGCCCCCCTTCAAAGCAAGAGCCCGGCGGCAGTTGACTCCGTTGCCTCCCAGAGTTCTGCCTTTGCTTATCCATTTACCTGTTCAACACAGGTGCCAGCAATCATACATTAAAAGAAAAGTCCAGGAACAGAGCATTTTGTCCCTCCTGGAGAGGGTCATGTTGGGAGGTATGGTAAGAGAAAAAGTTATGGGCCCTACACATATAAAGATCCGCCGCCGAGCTGCCCGACGGCGGGGTGGGGGTGAAGTTTCTTCACTCCCCCCGTCACCCGGCTCCATTGAAGTGCAGGCAAATATGGACGAGATCGTCCATATTGGCCTGCATGTACAGCCGACGGGGCACCAGCGATGAACGAGCGCGGGGCCACGCATCGTTCATCACTGGTGCCTCCACACTCAAAGATATGAACGGTATCTCGTTCATTAATGAACGAGATCGTTCATATCTTTGAGAATGATCACCCAGTGTGTATGGCCTATTACTTACAGAAGATCTGCATAGTAGATTTCTATTTCAGGGGGACATATATCAAAGCCTTCTAAACCAGAGGTTCTCAAACGCAGTCCTCAAGGCACCCAACAGTCCAGGTTTTAGGTATATCCATGTATATCCATGGCTCAGCACAGATGGTTAAATCAAATTGACTGAGGGGCTAATTAGGCCACCTGTGGCCAAGCATGGATAACCTTAAAACCAGGACCGTTGGGGTGCCTTGAGGACCGCGTTTGAGAACCTCTGTTCTAAGCAGTTAAGTAAGTTGCCCAAAGCAGCCGATCAGCTACTACCTGTCATTTTATACTATGTACTTGATAAATGCTAGATACAAGATTGTTGGTTGCTATGGGCAACTTCACTACTCTGTAGGGGCTTAATACATTGCACCCTTGATGTTTAATTCCACATTATGTACGTACACACACAAACATCCTCTTTGTTCCATTTAGCCGTTGCATAGGGATCAATCCAATCAGGGGGGTCATTCCGAGATGATCATAGCTGTGCTAAATTTAGGACAGCTACGATCATTCACACTAACATGCGGGGGGACGCCCAGCACAGGGCTATCCCGCCCCGCATGTCAGTGCCGCCCCCCCCCCCCCCGCAAAAGTGCAAAGGCATCGCACAGCGGCAATGCCTTTACACTTCAAGAGTAGCTCCCGACCAGCGCAGCTTTAGCGTGCTGGCCAGGAGCTACTCATCGCTTCCCGGCCCGCAGCGGCTGCGTGTGACGTTCGGTCGTTAGCCGGACTGCACCCACGAAACAGTGGCCAGAAGCAGCCGATCCGCCCCCCCCGCTCAGCGACCGCCTCTGCCTTTCAATCAGGCAGAGGCGACCGCAGCCCGGCTGCAACCTTCGCAGTGGGGACCCGTTCGCTCGGGTGACAAGCGACAACTTCGTTAGCAAAGATCTGGGAGAAGTGCATGGAAAAGTGGGGACATCTGCCTGGACCCCGAAAAAGTGACAACTTCGTTAGCAAAACCCTATAGAAGGCTGTTATTGGGCATAAGGAAAGTACTTTTCTCTGTAAAGCACTGCGGAATATGTGTGCGCTATATAAATAACTGGTAATAAATAATACTTTTAAAAGGTGACAAAGACTGATTTGTGCATTTAAAATAAAAAAGTAAAACGATAAAAAGCAACTTAATTTTGTTTAATTGTCTTGGTCTCTGCCCTGTGCTGTCGTCTCCTCTCTTTAGGTGCAGTGGGACTGTGTGAATCCAAAGTACAAAATAAAAAAGAGGAATTACAAAAACTCCGGAGTGGTTATACTGTCTGATCTAAAGGTAACAAACATCTGCTATGTAGTAGTATGCATGGGTGTAGGGACTCAATGTGCAATTTGTCTTTGCAAACCTTCTATGCTGCTTCTAATGTTTGTCTCCTTATTCCTAACAGATACACAGGGTTTATTCCTTCCTAGATTATATCATGGGTGGATGTCAAATTCACTTTACAGTAAGTAGTCATTTTATTTCCATTGTATTCTCAGTAGTATTTTTATTTTTTGCTTCCGGGCCTACTAGTCTGGGCCATATTAACAATTGGATTAATGGGACTATAGCTCCAGGCCTCTACATAAAAATAGGCCCATCAACATGATGATGAGCAGCCACCCAGCTGACCACATGGACATCCATAAATAATATGTAGTAGATTATATTTCTAATTTCCACAAAAAAATTATGCAGTGTTTCTACATTTACACACTTAGGGAGGCGTAGGGGATGAACACGCCCACATGTCACTGGCAACACCCACACAGCACTAGTCACACCCAAATGCCATTGGCCACACCCACACACCATTCGTCATAACCACATGTCACTGGCCACACCCATACAGCACTTTCTGAAACTGCAGAGGCTGGCAGTTGGGGCATGCTGACACTTATAGTTTCCTCACAACTGGAGAGCCATCAATTGCATAATTATTATTATTATTATCCTTTATTTATATGGCGCCACAAGGGATCCGCAGCGCCCATTACACAGTACATAATCAAATGAGCAAACAAGAAAACGGCACTTACAGTGCAAGACAATATAGGACAGGTATAGAAAACCCGGGGTTAGGTGCCATCAAAGGGAGTATAAGATAGTGTAAGTAAGAAAAGGAAAGGCACATGAGGAAAGAAGTCCCTGCTCTTGCGAGCTTACAATCTAAAAGGTGAGGGGCTAACAGACCGGAGTGACACAGAAGGGGTATACAGTGAGCATAGACAAGAGGGTTAGGAGGAGAGATTTCTGGGTTTGGTGAAGAAGTGGGTCTTGAGAGCCCGTTTGAAGTTTTGTAGAGAGGTGGAGAGTCGGATGGGGAGAGGTAGAGCATTCCAGAGATAGGGAGCAGCACGTGCAAAATCTTGTAGGTAGGAGTGGGAGGAGGTAATCAGTTGGCAGGAGAGACAGCGTGCATTAGCAGAGCGAAGAGGACAGGTGGGAATGTTAAGAGAGAGAAGGTCAGAGATGTAAGAGCGAGAAGAGTGGGTGAGGGCTTTGTAGGTGAGTGTGAGAAGCTTGAATTGGATTCTGAATGTAAAGGGTAGCCAGTGATGGTCTTGCAAGAGATGGGATGTGGATGCAGTACGTTTGGTGAGGAAGATGAGACGGGCAGCAGCATTGAGGATAGATTGAAGTGGAGAGAGGCATTTTTGAGGGAGCCCAGATAGGAGGAGATTGCAGTAGTCCAATCTGGAGATGACCAGTGAGTGGATGAGGGTCTTAGTAGCATCTTGGGTGAGAAAGGGTCTGATCCTGGAGATGTTTTTGAGATGGAAATGGCAGGTTTTTGAGAGGTACTGAATGTGTGGTTTAACGGAGAGGGCGGAGTCAAGGATTACTCCAAGACATCGCACTTGGGGGCTAGAGGAGATAGTTGTGCCATCAATGGATTATGAAATTGTGGGAGGTGAGGTTATGCGGGAGGGAGGGAAGATGATCAGCTCAGTCTTAGACATGTTAAGTTTAAGAAAGCGCTGGGACATCCAGAGGAGATAGCAGAGAGACAGTTGGAGATACGAGCGAGGAGAGGTCAGGGGAGGAAAGGTAGATTTGAGTATCGTCAGCGTAGAGATGATATTTTATCATCAAGGAGAATAAGCAGAGAGTGGCCCCTGCATTTAGCAGCAAGGAGGTCATTGCAGACTTTCGTGAGGGCAGTTTCAGTGGAGTGCTGAGGACGGAAACCAGACTGGAAAGGGTCAAGCAGTGAGTGGGAAGAAAGAAAGACAGTGAGGCGGTTGTAGACAATACGCTCAAGGAGTTTGGAGGCAAAAGGGAGTAGAGAGAGATGGGTCGGTAGTTAGAGAGATTGGTTGGATCAAGGGTAGGGTTTTTTTAAGAATAGGGGAGATAAGTGCATGCTTGAAGGCAGAAGAGTCAGTGCCTGATGAGAGTGAGATATTGAGTAGATGGGCAAGATGGGAACAGGCAGAAGAACAGAGGAAGCAGAGAAGGCGGGAGGGAATAGGGTCAAGTGGGGAGGTGGAGGGAGGTGAGGACCGGATGAGGACCATGACTTCCCTTCCAGATACAGGGAAGAAAGATGTCAGAGTTGGTAGGAGGGAAGGAGAGGTGGGGTTGAGGAATGGAGGAGGGGGGTTTCTCAGGTTCAGGTGGGATGTTATGTCCTGATGAATGGAGTCAATTTTGGATGTGAAGTAGGTGGCAAAGTCAAGAGCAGAAAGTGAAGAGGGGAGTTGAGGCGGGGGTGGGCAGAGGCGCGAGTTGACAATGGCAAAGAGGCGCCTGTGGTTTGAGGATTGGGAGATGAGGTTTTTGAAGTAAGATTGTTTAGAGAGGGTAAGGGCAGCAAAGTAGGATGAGAGCGTAAAATTTGTAGTGGAGGAAGTCGGCCTTATTGCGTGATTTCCTCCACTGTCGCTCAGCGGTACGTGAGCATTTTTGATAATTCTGGGATAATACATTCAGTAATGTACCTCCTGATAATAACCTGAATTGAGTATCTTAGTAGGCACTTTACACACCAATCCTGTACAAGGGCAACACAAAATACACATGAAACCTTCATGTCTACTCTGTACTAACCTCTTTCACTGTCTGTCTCTCTCTTTTAAGGTGGCCATAGACTTTACAGCCTCCAATGGAGACCCCCGAAATAGTTGCTCCCTCCATTACATTAACCCCTACCAGCCAAATGAGTATTTAAAGGCCTTAGTCGCTGTGGGAGAAATCTGCCAAGACTATGACAGGTGCACCATCCATCCTCTTCCATCTGTGTCCTGTTTGTATTTTGGGCTGCCATGGTGGCACAGTCAGGGGACAGCTATAGAATCTGATGCCAGAGAACAACGTCCATATATTGCACTCCAGTTGTTACAACATAGTTATAACTACAACTGTGACTTTATTTATATTCATGATTCTCCCCTCTCCATCCCCCCCCCCCCCCCCCCCCCCCACCACACTCACATTTTTCTAGAGCGTCCTCGATAATTACTAATACAGTGTACTAGGGGGCAGCTGACCCTCATGTCCTGGGACTTTAGACACATTTTTATTTCTGTTCATTTTTTGTGCTTAGAATTTTTAGGTTTATTTTTCAAAAATTGTCACCTTCTCAGCACAAACCTTGATATTCCGCATACTGAGTACAATTCTCAGTAACTCTCCATACTGTCACTGCTTGGTAAAAGTAGGAGAATTAAAATTCAAACAAATGACATTAGAACTAAGCTCATAGTGGGGACTGCAACGCAGTTAGACCCTATAATATAATACCATGCACAACGCGTATCTGTGTCTAGTCCAACAGTAAAGTATCTCTCGATATTCCTGTTAAATGTCAGTGAGGTGACATGAAGACGACTGAGTGAGTCTGTGCATGATTACAGAATGTTATGGCATCACTGATTGAGCTTTCTCTCTCTAGTGATAAGAGATTTTCTGCCCTGGGATTTGGTGCACGCATTCCTCCGAAATATGAGGTAAGACATGGGTTCACTTGTTAATGAGTCAGGGGTTGTAATTATAACACAAGTGACATTAACAGTTAATTATATAGAAAACAAAATCTGTGAAAGCTTTGTATGTTCATTGACTGAACAAGATGGTTTTCATGTATGACGGACAGCTGCCTAAATCCGTTTTAGGGTTCCTGCTTTTATGGATTTGTACAACTTTTTCCATCCTGTTCATTTTCAATTTGGGGCTCATTCCTAGCCAGATGTAAACGATTCTTCCTTCAGTCTCTACTTCCGTGACTTCCCATACAACTGACTACCTCCATAGCACGGCTAGGCTAGCCTTCTGGCACTTCCGGCAAATGTCAAAAGGGCTGATGACCTAATGGGCTGGGCCGGCCGCCTGAAGTCCAAGTTGAGCAGCTCTGCACGGCCGGCATGCTAAGACTGGGCGTGCCGGCAACTCCATGCCTATGTGACTCATGATACGTCCCATTGCCAAGCCCCTGTCTTTTGCTAGCATGCACAAAGAATGCTTGATCTATTCTTGCCCGCAGTCCGTTCCTGCTCCATAATAATTCATACTATAATTGCACATAAAGAAACTAGTAACAATGCTGGAGCAGGGTGCCACCCTTACACGCCCGCGTGCCTAGGTCCGCACACCAAAGGCCTGATGCTGTGTTAGCCAGAAATGAGGGCGCATGTGTTCCCACATAAAGTCCACTGAAGAAACGTGTATATTCATATGCAGTATTCAAAGGCTCTTGCAGTGGGCCGCCCCCAATCTATGCAGCCCCATTGTATTGTTCCTGGCTCTGTGCTGGCTGGCATGCCGATGGTTTAGTTTACACAGGAAATAAATGCTGGGAAGGGGGGGGGGTTATGGGATTCCATACACTATATCCACTTGTTTTTTAAAATGAGGCATACTACTGTACATTTATCATAAGCCAATTGATTATCATCTCTCTGCTTACTCCTGAAAGCAATGGTCTATAAAGATTTGGGGGTGTGGGTTCTGTTTTTAGTGCGGGTTGCATGTGCTATTAAAACATATGCACTTTGACCGCCCGGAGCCTGCCGCTCGGACCTCCCCCCCCCCCTCCTCTTCTCTCTATTTCGCTCTTTGTTCTCAACCTCGTTCTCTTTTTCTTCCTGTCTCTTTTCTTTTCTTTCCGTTCTCTTACTCCCCTAGGCTGGTTGGCCACACCATGGGCCTGAGGGACTCTTTCTTCTTTTACACTATTTCTGTCATCTTGCTTACATACAAAAAAAAAAAAAAAAGATTTACTCACTTGTTTGCTAGAATATCCCTTTATTGGGTTTATATGTGTACCGTAATTTTTACTGTTCTTATACAATATTTTTATTTTGTGTATTACTGTAAATCGACTAATAAAACGTTTCGGGGGAAAAAAGAAAAAAAAAACGTATGCACTTTGGCTTATTTTCACATTGAGGTATGTGCCCATTGGTGGTATAAACACACCCTTCCCCCGTTTAGCACCCTCCCGCACAATCCTGCTCATAGTGGTATTGTCGCGGCGAGCTCAGTTTGTAGTCTCCACGGTCTCACATTCTTATTAAGTGCTTAATGTATCCCTGTATTGAAGCCCTGAAGGTGCTGTAAGCTTCTAGGGATTAACGTAGAATAACAAATGGAAGGTAAAGCACCTCTTGTGTGTACCCTCTACCTAATGAAAGTGTTATGTGATTTGTCTACCATTACTCCATGTCAATTGCCTCTCACCTATTATTTCACTCTCATTGCTTCCTATTACTCCTCTCAGTTGCCTGTCCATGACCTATATCTCGCTCTCCTCCACTACTCACCCCCTCCTCTGTCTACTCTCCCATGTATGTGAACAGATTTTATTAATGACCCTCAGTAATTAGTGACCATGGAGGATGCATGCGCTGCTTTAGTCCCTCTCACTCGTCTCTAAAGCACTTTCACCAAATTATCAATTCCTGAATAATGCACAAGGCTGTCTCGTCTAATGAGTGTTTGATAGTAACAAGGCTCTTCTCTATCACGGATGCTGCAAGTCAAATAGGAAATGTTTCTTTTGAAGAGGATCTTTGAAGGTTCGTGTAATTTGCCTTGATGTGTATACGATTGGTAAAACACGACAGGCAAATATAACTACATTCATTATAAAATTGCAGAAAAGAGATAATACAATTACAGCCAATATACGTCTCTTCTTATATTGATATTGCAGAGGTTTTTTTTAGTTTTGCCAAGCAATGCACAGAAACCTATATCCAACCAAGCTGCCCTGATAGTAAATACTCTGGGTTTCCTGTTTATTAAATGCACCTCCCTCCTCTCCAAATTCAGCCCCATATCACTTAATTTCTCCCAAAGCACCCAGAAATACAGAGAAAGTCCCATCCACCCCACATTTCATTAACACTATTACCTCACTATTAAATTAAATTATCCCCACCATCAAATAAATTACCCCTCCAATACCATAATATGTAATAACAAATGGAAAATAGCATGCGCTCTCACCATTTAAGAATTTTACCCCCCTGTCCCTCCACCAGGGCTCAATGGGCAGTTGCCCAAGGGCCCCAGGAGTATAAGGGCCATAGGTTGATAGCTGTGGGTCCCCTTTTTCCAGGGGTACCAGATTTTTGAAAATCGGTGCTGGGGAACCGGAGAGATCCGACTTCAAAGCAGTGGTCCCCATCTGAGTCTGCTAATTGCTCTTCCCAGCCAGATATCTCGGGTTCTGTCTGACTTAGAGTTTTTCTGATGGTATACTCCAAAAGCTGGGACTCTCCTCTTTAGGTAGACACTGGCAGCTTGCCTCTACTATGCCCAGAACCAGAGATATCAGTCTTCCAGCAGCTGGTCCCTGCTCCATCTCCACATGCCTGGTATGCAGTTTTATATTTTCATCAGTGGATTGCTCTTGCTCCTGAACTCTGATCCCCAAGTCCCCAGAACCTCCTGAAAGATGGGACTCTCTAGTGTTTTTTTATCCATTTGAATTTGAAAGGTAAGAAATCTATTTCCAGGAACTGGAGCTATCTGCAGTCAAACAAGCTGCCCTCCCATCGGAAAATTATGAATATTAAGACCATTCTACTATCCACCCTTCTCCTGCGTATTAAATACCCCCTACCACCCTGGAAGTAATATAACGGGGCCTCTTCATTCAGCCCAATGCCCCCTTCTACAGTTTAGTGTTCTCCCTCCCGCCTCCTCTCCCACCATCTGTGCAGTAAATGAGTAGTTAGCTGGAATTACTGCTCCAGTTCCTACATGCTGAGCAGAAGATAGAAGACCCTATACCGCCCATGGGACATCAAAGCTGCGGCTGATAGCACCCCCCACCCCTACCACTGGAGGATGGGCAGGGGCCCCAGTACATTGCTTTGCCCAGGGACCTAGGCTGCTGTTAAGATGGCTCTTCCCTCCACAGCAATTCATTATGAGCTCTGCCTCTCGCAGTTTTCTTCTTCCCCCGGTGCAGACTCTTCTGTCTGCCACTCTTGCTCCCAGGGGTCAATGTACACTGGGAACACTGCACCACTGTGCAAAGTATTTTTTCCGTTTGGTTTGGAGGGGGCGTGGTCACACCTCCTGGATTTGGCCATGCCCTCTCCTAATACTTGGGCCCTTGTTGGCTCTTGATGGACCTCTGTGTTTGGGCCCTTGTCGGCTCTTGACGGATCTCGGTGTTCTTTTCTTAGTAAGAACTTTATCCACACTACATACAAACAGGGATGGACTGGGGCTAACAACCATCACCAGCATTCATGAGTCAAAGGGACATTCTGCGAGTCACAGGGGCGTGTCCTCTCGTTACTTCCCATCTTCGAGTAGCTCTCCCAGTATGCAGCTGTTATAATGTCACGTTGCGTCTGCAAATGAATGAAAGCTAGCCGGCCAATCAGAGCACCGGGAGATGGAGCTGCTTGGCCAAGCCTCTAGACTGCCGAACTGGCCTATCAGGTCATCGTCTCTTCTGGAATTTGCCTGATGGCCAGTCTGGAAATATTTTGACATCACACAGAGATCCCACTCACAACTCACAAAGATCCAAATCCTTAGTTTCACTAGTTCCAGCATGGTCAACACCCAGGTGTATCTCTGTTACCCCCCTTCCTTCTATTAATAGTTCCATTACAGCCACGGAGTTCTGTAGTTCATTCAGTGTCACAGTTCATCTATCTGGCAAGTAGGTTTAGAGGGAAGGTTGGATCTGTGTCTGTAGGTCTACAACTCTGCAATGGACTGCGCTGTATGATCCCTATGCAGAGGTCTCATGCTCTTCCCCAAATGTGTACTTGCACTAATGATATTGCTGATGTGTTTGGTAACCTGTTTTCATGTACAGTTTTGGTCTTTATTTGTGGGTTGGAGTCTCTATCTTTCTGCAGGACCTATTACAGGCGGGCCTCTCATTTCTTAAGTGATGATCAGATTTTGTGGCATTAGAGGTGATATTTTGTACCTGTGCAGATCTGAGCGTATGAATACTCTCATGGAATCATTTCTGGTTTATCCTTGTATTTAGGAATTTGTGGAAGGGTTTTAGGAACAGTAATTGTATTTGGCGTGGTGCTGATATCTGTGTGGATCAGAGGCAGAAATCCTAATTCAGTCTATTTCAGTTTCCTATTCTGTGGCCACATAATGTGGGAGCTGCTGGGGTTTTCAGTGCTTTATCGAGGCAGCATATATTAGTAGAACGGATGGCGAGATTCTAGACTCTGGTAGTATCAATGAGAACCTTCCTTATTACTCTATGTAACTTGTTTATCATGCTCAGCGTCCAGGTGTCCTAAGATTCTCTCTTGAAACCTACTCCTCTGTCACATCACTAAAATGCCTTCACGTCCTTGTAGTTCTTCTGTAGAAATACTGATTGAGCTTATATTGTCTTATGCTGCTTTGCTGGATAATGGAAACTATCTTTCTTACTTGTCGTTACTACACACGGCCTCCACTCTTCAGTCTAAGCAGATACTGGAAGATAAAGTATAGCGATCGCCTTGTATGTCTAACAGCTTCCTCCTGCAATCTGCCTGTTGGCGGCCTATTACATTTCATGCACAATGGGGGTCATTCCGAGTTGTTCGCTCGTTGCCGATTTTCGCAATGGAGCGATTAAGGCTAAAATGCGCATGCGCATGGTACGCAGTGTGCATGCGCTAAGTATTTTAGCACAAAACTTAGTAGATTTACTCACGTCCGAACGAAGACTTTTCATCGTTGAAGTGATCGGAGTGTGATTGACAGGAAGTGGGTGTTTCTGGGCGGAAACTGGCCGTTTTCTGGGAGTGTGCGGAAAAACGCAGGCGTGTCAGGGAAAAACGCGGGAGTGTCTGGAGAAACGGGGGAGTGGCTGGCCGAACGCTGGGCGTGTATGTGACGTCAAACCAGGAACGAAACGGCCTGAGCTGATCGCAATCTGTGAGTAGGTCTGGAGCTACTCAGAAACTTCTAAGAAATTTCTATTCGCAATTCTGCTAATCTTTCGTTCGCAATTCTGCTAAGCTAAGATACACTCCCAGAGGGCGGCGGCGGCTTAGCGTGTGCAATGCTGCTAAAAGCAGCTAGCGAGCGAACAACTCGGAATGACCCCCTCTACACGATCCTTTCTATGTTATTAAAACATCTACTGGTCCTTCCCTTAGTATGTAAGCTCTCAGGGACAGGCCCTCTTCCCCTCCCTGTTTTCTCCTTAGTATGACCCATGCCCTTGGTCCCTTCCATGACTCTGACACTGTACACTCGCCCCTACCTTGTGCACGGGCCCTGCAACTTAACACCGCTACCCCTACAGGATAGTGATCTGCCCTGCCCTCACCACATGTATTAGTCTTACCTATGCCATCATATTATTGAGGGGAGAGGGGATCTCTACCCCCAAAGCTTCTAACAGAAACTAGTACATAAACAAATATTGGCCTCCAGTGTCTGGTTCTCTGTAAGGGTTGTGAGCACCTTCAGCTGACAGCTGGTATCCGGTCTTTAGGTCGACACTCATTAGGTCGACTACTATTGGTCAACACTTATTATGTCGACATGATCACTGGGTCGACATGGCAAAGGTCGACACATGAAAAGGTAGACATGAGTTTTTCACTTTTTAAAAAAACTTTTTCATACTTTACAATCCACGTGGACTGCGATTAGGAATAGTAACCTTCCCGAAGCATGGCGAGCGGACACGGTGCACTAATTGGGGTTCCCGGTCACTTTACAAAGAAAACGACACAAAAAAATGTAAACAACTCATGTCGACCTAATGACCGTGTCGACCTATTTCAGGTGTCGAACTAGTCACTGTCGACCAATAGTGGTCCACCTAATGACTGTCGACCTAGTTACTGTCGACCCACCGATCCACAACCCTGGCAGCTGTGTAGGTGCAGAATCTGCGTACAGTGCTGGAACCAGGGAGACAGATGGGGAGAGGGAGTCTCTTTGTTGGCTCTGGTTTACGTGTTAGTTCCATGTTGTTAGAACTATATTTAATCATTTGAACATTTATATATTATTTTCTCAATGATGGGGTTTTATTGTCAATCAGCACCTTAATCAAGTCGATTATTCGGGAAACGCTACACAAACAATAGCTGTCGTAATGACAGATGAACATTGTAGGAGCGGCTTTGATAGAATGATCATTTATTGTGATAAATATTAGAATGAGTTATAGTCGGAGCATAATTGTGCTTTTATTATGCATCTTACAGGATTTGGCTTAATTAATTGCACCAATTAGGTATGCATAATTACTGCAGCAGAAATTACTCATCAGATGATTGCAAAAGAAATACATCCTGCAACATTATATGTAGGTAGGACTTAAACACACAGACGTATAAAACCAATACTAAAAGCTTGGACACAGCTAGTAAGTACTCCGTTTGATAATAGAGTGTTAGGAGCAATTCCATTACAAGGCTTCCCATCATAGGGGGTAATTCAGATCTGATCGCTGGGCTGCTAATTTTGCTGTCCTGCGTTCAGATCGTCGCCGCCTCCAGGGGGAGTGTAAATTCGCCGTGCAAGTGTGCAATCCCATGCGTACGCCGAGCTGCGAAAATCCACTGTGTGCAGTCTGTGCGCAACCCAGGACTTACTCCTACAGTGCGATGAGAACAGGCTGATCGGGGCCGGAGCTGACGTCGGACACCCTCCCTGCAAACGCTTGGTATGCCTGCGTTTTTCTGGACACTCCCTGTAAACGCTCAGTTGCCACCCACAAGCGGCCTCTTCCTGTCAATCACCTTGGAAATGCCTGTGCGATTTGATTTTTTGCACTATCCCGTCGCTGACCAGCGATGCCCTTTGTTGTTGTCTGACACGCAAGTGCATTGCTGTGCATATGCACGCACAGTTAGGACCAGATCGCCCGCTGTGCGAAAACGCACAGCAGCGATCAGATCTGAATGACCCCCATAGTGCACTGAATGTTTAATCAGCGTTTCCATAGAACTCCCTTATATATTATTACATGTTACACTGCAGACAATGTAAGTGTGCGAGTACAGCTCCATTCTCTAACAAGAGTCAGAAGGCTTTAAAGGGCTTCACAACGTGCATTTGAATGATTAAAGTTAATGCAATGTGTATTAGGCCTTAAAGCTTTTAGTTGCTAAATTGCAATGCATTGAACACTTTTTATAAAGAGCATTTGGCTTATTGTAAACTTAAGGCCTAATTCAGGTTGGATAGCAATACGCGATCCAACCGCAAAAATTGCTAAGAAAATGCGGGTGCATGCAAAGGGCAATCAGGCAGAGGCGTTCGCGGGGGGGGGGGGGGGGGGGGCAACGCTCCGTTTCCGAGGCGGAGAAGGAATGTTGCGGTGACGGTGAAACAGTGGGCGTGATCGCGGCGGCTGTATGACGTCACATGCAGCCGCTGCAATCAGAAAAATGTCAGTGGCCCTCCTGCAGACGCAGCCAGGCTGTGTCGGCAGGAGGCTACCTCATTTTTAGCGATCACACTGAAATTGCGATCTCAACGCAATTTCATCGCTGTTTCAGTGGAGGACGGCTGATAGCGTGCTTGGCGGTCTTGCCCTGCAATGGACGGCCCCCAGCATGCCATCCAAAGAATTGCAAATGGTGCTACTTAGCAGAATTTGCAATCCTTACTGAATCAGGTCCGTAGCTTTAGCCCTAACCCTAGCTTAACCCTAACTCCAATCCTAACCACAAGCAAAGCATAAACTTAACCCTGACAAGTGACGTCGTCATTTGGGGCAGAGCCTCACCTGTTATACTCAAGTATATGCCAGAGTTTGGACTATAACAAGGATTAGACTAATACAAAAAATATATTTAGAACTTATAATATCATTGTGACAGGACGGTCCCGTACGAAAGCACTCGCCGCTTTCGCGTCCCGTTGGCTGCGCACAGAATGGAAGGTCAAGTCACACGAGGCCTGACCACATAGGGGATTCCCGCTTACCGTCAGTAACCGCCTGTTACTGACTCCACCCACTGCGTTGTGGGCGGGTTTATGCTGCCACCACCAAACTCCTAACCTGCCGTGGCGTTTGGAACCACGGTTCTGCTCTGTATGTGCCGACGCACTGCCTTACCACACCTGTGTGGTGTTGACGAATCCCCACTAGCCACTTGCTAGGCCTCTACCAGTAGCTGGCGGAAGGTGGAACTTGGAGACGTTAGGTGCTTCCCTGGACAGCCGGAGGACGGGGCTAGGTGGTTTGGCCTAACCCTGTAGGTCACAAGATGAAGCAATCTTCTTGAGGCAATGATGTTTATTTGCTCAAATATAGTTCTAAAGAGAACTCTTCCCTATTGCTAGGGGCAACAGCATACAGCAAGATGTTCCAGCAGAATAAGATGGTACAAAATACCAATAAATCACATTTTATAAGGATATAAGTGCAATAAAACAATATCCTCCTTCCTGTGACACAGACGTTTGGTATCAGATTAACATTCACTATTGATAAATTTATCACATAGCTTCAAAATACAAATGTTTCTGTCCCATTCACATCTCCAGGCAAGCCCAGATCCCCCGTGATTAGCACCTCTCTCTAAGGAACTTACACATCAAAAGGTATTGTCATTCACACCTCTCTGCTAGGACAGGGCCATTAGCATGCCACTTCCTACTGACAGGAGATGATTATTCAGACATCTATAGTAAGTGCATTTTTCCCCCTTAAGATACAGCTGACCATATCTTGAATATAAAATAGATACAGTTAAACATGCATTCCTGCAATTGTGCATAGAGCACTACATATGACATGTTAAAACACATCATTAAACAAACTTTTAAACAGTCCGCGCCCAGCGCCGTAAGTACGTTTAACAGTGATGCCAAGCGCCCATTGTCCCGATAATGGCGCCGGGCACTAGGGGTTAACCCCTTCAGTGCGGCGGCGGCCATTTTCCCTGTGGGCTGGAGCGTCTCCGGCCACAATCATCTTTGTATTATTCTATATAATACACTCATCTTTGTATTATTATTCTAATCATTTATATAGTCAGTTTTATTTTTCGAATCATTTTTATGCATGTAAATTTGGCTGTGATACCAACCATTGCCTCCCCAGCCACTGACCTCACCGCACCTCACTGACGCTAACCCTAACTGCAGCCTAACCCTGAACCTAACTGCAGCCTAATTCTTACCTTATTTTTAGCCCTAACGGAAACTTTACCCTAAACCCAAATCTAATCCTAACTGCAGCCTAACCCTAAACCTAACATTAACTGCAGCCTAACCCTAATTTTAGCCCCAACAGAAGTTTAACCCTAAACCCAAACCTAATCGCAGCCAAACCTTAAACCTAATCCTAACTGCAGCCTAACCCTAAACCTAACTTTAACTGCAGCCTAACCCTAAACCTAACCTTAACTGCAGCCTAACCTTAACTGCAGCCTAACCCTAATTTCAGCCCCAACAGACGTTTAACCCTAAACCCAAACCTAATCGCAGCCAAACCTTAACCTTAAACCTAACTGCAGCCTAACCCTATACCTAACCATAACTGCAGCCTAACCCTATACCTAACCATAACTGCAGCCTAACCCTAGCGTAACCCTAACTTTAACCCATACTTGCCTACCATCCCGCATTCTGCAGGAGACTCCCCGAAATAGCAGCAATCTACCTGACTGCCTGAATACCCCAGCAGTCTCCCTGATTCACTTACCCCCATTGTGTAGTGATAATGTCAATATTATCTTAGACCGTAAAGCTATACCTCTAAATACACTTTTACCGTTGAGCCGCTATGGCCGCTAGACTGAATACACGTGCTACGCACTTTGTACGCTATTTGCGTACAGAGTCCCGCACGTGGTACGTACTTGGCGTACACACGCCGCGCTGAGTGTACAGAGTACACACAGCGTGCGCGCACACAATTGATAACCTTTAAACCTTGCTGATGATACAATGCAATGATTTGATTACACTTTGAACCCTTAGCAGCAAAGTACTGCAACAATGTTATACCTTAAACCTTAAGTAGCGCTGACGGTATAAAGTAACCGCAGTGCGTACACTTTATCAATACCAATACACCTTATACAGATAAATACACTATAAAGCCCTTGCAGGAAAGTGAAGACACAACACTGATTGGACACAGGGATGTGTCTTTACATTACAGAAGAGTTCATAGGTTGATTTGAATAGATGGGCGATGTTTTCCCCAACTGCTCTTGTGGGTGGTATCCTCTGGATTCCTGCCGCATACATAATATACAGTAAATACAGTTAATGTTCATATTCTACTTTTGCACATAACTATACGCAGGAACATGCAATCTTTCTCTAACCAACACCGGAATGTTACCCTCAAAATACCCTACAGCTGGATACTAGACATCACCTTCCAACCTTTATCTGACCCTGCCTATCATGCAAAGGCGAATCTCTTAGTCCAGGAACTGTTTAAACTATTAATACTCGCTGATGTGGTGTAGGGGAGTTATGGGTACAAAATGCACTATTTGGGTTAAATGTGTAATGTTCTAAGAACCCTCTATGCGTTCACAAACTCTACCGTAAATGCGCATACCACGCGCTAAGGCGCATGACCGTGGGGAGCTACTTTACGCAAATTGTGGATATGTGCACGCACGGCAGACTGAGTGCACGCGCAGCGGGCATGTGCATGGGGTTAGTACAAGGCATATGCATTACGATATTTTTCGACTTTGACAGTCCACCCTTTGGCAGTCAACAATAACTGCCACTATCTAAATATTAAACAGAAAAATATACAATACAATATCTACAGATGGTTGGATAAAAATATGCAATACATTATCCATAAAATAATTGGATGGTAGGAGGAGAGGTGTAGGCGGGAAATGTATGACCTAGTGGGATAGTAAAAGCATGTATGTATGAGATCCATGTCCGAGGGGCATGTATCATCATGCCATATATGTTCTAGATAAGCTTCGAGGTATTGCGAAGTATACATTAAATCCTTCTCATCCCGTATTAAGGGTCTGTAAGTGGGCCAACAAACACTACCGAGCTCTTTTCGGCATCTTGTTCCAACAAATGGGGTGCACATTTGGTTGATGATACATGGAGGGGGAAACACATGTGAATGCTAATATATGTATATATATCACCTGTCGACTGTGTGTGTCACTACCTGAAGGTTGTAGAGATGAAGATAAGACACGTATCACAAATACAATCACATAACATTTGTGCAATCGTTCTTGGGTGTTGGTCGAAGTCTTGTTCGGATGGGTGTATTTTTACTAAGAGTGTTCATCAAAGTCTTTTCTGGATGGGTGTATTTTTGCTAAGAGTGTTCATCAAAGTCTTTTCTGGATGGGTGTATTTTTGCTAAGGGAAAACAGAGGTAAAAACGGGTGAAAGAAACGGACCGTGGAATCACGTCTTATCACAACATTGTCTCTATTGATGGGTCATAACTTAAATCAGTTGCTGTACCAATACCCCCGCTCCTCAAACTCATCACTTTGGTACCGCGCTTGCGCCGTGTTAAAATTCGAACACATCTAAATATCAAACCAATCATTATGACAACTCCCAGGATACAAAGGAGAAACTTTCCTACACTCACGATAACATTTTGAGCCCATTCTCCTAAACCTGAGAACCAATTGCGTGGGTTCAACCATGAGACCCAGCCGGTCAGTTCATTACTCACAGCAGTAAGGGTAAGGTTGTGTCTCCTTCGGAACTCCCACTTCAATTGCAAGATATCGTCCATCTTTTGATCTATGACCTCGGTTGGGTCATCAGTGCTGTTTGTAATGTACGTGCAGCACTTCACACCATACTGAGCTGCCAAGGTGACACAGTACCCGCCTGTCACCGCTGTGATATAATTTAGAACCATCCTGTGCTGGATCAGTTCCGTTTTGTAAGCTTGCAACTCCCTCCCTGTATACCTGAAGGTGTCATCATACATCTCGGTGATATTATCTATCAGGTTCGCTAGCGCATGAATATACCTATAATTTATAATTCCTCTGGCGGTACGGGTGATATCTAACGCGAGTAGGAATTGAATCCCGGTGGATTCGTGGATCAAATCAGAGGCTGCGTGCTCTGTCCTATCTATAAGGTGTCTCTTAACGATGTGTTCATAGTGAGTGTGAGTGTAAGGAGCTTGAGCATTGCGGTGAACATCTTTCATCTTATTATGGGTTATGGTCATAACTTCTGGCAACACTCTTCCAATGTAACACAATCCCTCTGAGTTTGGGGCAAGCCACTTATACGCCTTCCTCCCGCATATCAAATATGCATCATCGGGGAGAACATATGGGACAGAATATGACATTACCATATTGCAAACCTTCCAAGTGAAAAATCCTATCCCTAACTCTCTCATCAGTACACGTATCAGGCTGTATGATATGCGCACAGTATCCTGGTGATACTTCTGCAACCTGCATGGTTCTACTTCCTAGAGTATACCTGTACCGAAAATACCTTCCACCGTCGGCTATTTGGCGTATAAGTTCAGTGTCTACGGGCATTCTGTTGGCTCTGTGTGAAAATGCCATGGTTTGGTTATTCCATGTCACTTCCCAATTTTCCGGCTTTCGGGAATTGGAAATGTTGAAACATACTAAGGATCTATCCACATGATATTGGTGGAGCTTCAAACTAGGGGGCCTAGAAATATTAAATTTCTTGTCCACCGGTCTCCCACCCCGTAATTCGAGTACCTCATCTATTGTTAAGGGATACGGTACTAGTCCTGACTTGCTCTGACCTTGAGGTACTTGTGAGCACACCCAGCATTCTGTTTGGTTTAAAACCTTACCCACTAATGAGTGATAATCACTCAATGGATGACGGTCCATGTTGATATTAAGGCTGGACTGACATCTCTGGATGCACCCGTCCTCAACTATGTTTTCACAGTTTCTACAAATACAATTTTCCTCAGCCAATAACCCTTCACAGTGCCTCCTAGTTTCTTGACTACTAGATCGTTTTCTGATACTCGCCTTTGCGCGATGGATGTGTTGCTCTTGGAATTCTACAAATCCGTCCTTGCCATCAGAACCCATTCCAGATCCTTTCTCGACCTCTCTGGTACTCTCACCGAAACAGACTGTTCTGGTCAAAAACAGGGTCAACAGGAAAACCCGGAATGCAGTCTCTTGGGGTAAGTCCATCTTGTTAAGGGGAGAGAAAAAGGAGCAAGGAAGGGGGGGAAGGAGGGTAATGGGAGATGGAGAAAATAATAAAAAGGAAAACGAAATTTGGTGCGACAACCGCCTCTGGTCTTGTAGTTCTCTGTGCTCAGGTGCCGTGACAACAGTCCTGCCTCGCAACCTTCCCGGAACAGGCACTCCAGTGATACAATTTCCTCTACACTCTGCTCTTTGTCACGGGCTTTCTCTGGGTCAGCAACCTTCTTACAGTGGGACGAGTGGACCCAAGTCTCTCTCTCGGCAACCTTCAATGCTGTCGTGCTGGTTAGTAAGACTTGGTACGGTCCTTCCCATCTGTCAATAAGGCAACCTGAGCGTAGAAAATTTCGAATCATTACATAATCCCCAGGTTCAATGTCATGACAATTACTGTTTGGTAGGTCAGGAATCACCAGCTTTAGATTTCTGTTTTGATTCCTCAACTGCTGGCTCATCTTAACCATATATTTTACAGTCACCTCATTATTGCATTTCAAATCATCCTGGGGGTCAATCATTACATGGGGTTGTCGACCAAAAAGAATCTCAAAGGGTGATAGGTTAAGGGGGGACCTGGGAGTGGTTCTGATGCTGTACAATACAAGTGGCAAAGCTTCTGGCCATAACAATCCAGTTTCAGCCATCACTTTGCTCAGCTTGTTCTTAATAGTGCTGTTTACTCTTTCCACTTTCGCACTCGCCTGTGGGCGGTACGGAGTATGCAGCTTACTATTAATTCCCATTAGTTTGCACATAACCTGAAAGACTTCACCTGTAAAATGGGTACCCCTATCGCTTTCAATTATCCTAGGGATACCATATCTGCACACAAATTCCTGCACAATTTTCTTTGCAGTGAACGTAGCGGTATTTGTGGCAGCGGGGAACGCTTCTATCCTATTTGAAAACACGTCAATACAAACTAACACATACTTTAAATTTCTGCAGGGTGGCAACTGTATGAAATCAATTTGTATTACCTGAAAAGGGCCGTCTGTCGGCGGGATATGGGATGGTTCTGTTGGTATTGACTTTCCAATATTCTTCCTCAAGCAGATAAGACATGTCATTGCTCTCTTACCCGCATGAGAAGAGAATCCTGGCGCACACCAGTAGGCGCTCACTAGCTTACACATACCCTCTGCCCAGATGAGTCAGACCGTGTGCCGCCTCAGCTAAGCTTGGAAGATATGCTCTGGGGGCTACTAGCTTACCCTGTCCATCTGTCCAGAGTCCTGAGGACTCCTGGCCATATCCTTTTGACCGCCAGACTGCCTTTTCCTGTGGAGAACACAAATTTTGCATTTCACTTAATTTTTGTGTGTTGACGGTATTGAATACCATCAGTTGTGTGATATCTGTCTGTATGGGGGTGCTGGCTGCTGATTTAGCAGCTTCGTCTGCCCGGCTGTTACCAAGTGACACTGGGTCTTGACTGTAAGTGTGGGCTTTGCACTTGATAACAGCCACTCTGTCAGGTTCCTGTATTGCTGTTAGAAGCCTTTTTATATGGGATGCATGCGCTACAGGTGTGCCAGCTGCCGTCATGAAATTTCTGAGGCGCCATAGGGCCCCGAAATCATGCACTACTCCAAAGGCGTACCTAGAATCTGTATATATATTGGCTGACTTACCCTTAGCCAATTCACACGCTTTGGTTAGGGCGACCAGCTCAGCAACTTGTGCTGAGTGCGGTGGGCCCAGGGGTTCAGCTTCTATGATACCTTTGTCATCTACGACTGCGTATCCAGTACACAAGTCTCCCGAGTCCGTCTGTCTGTGGCAACTACCGTCAGTGTAAAAAGTAAAATCTACGCCTTCCAGTGGGTTGTCACTAATGTCGGGTCTTGCAGTGAAAGTTTGGTTCAGATATTCAATACAATCATGTGTGTCAGTGTCTGTACTAAATCCTCCTTCACCATCACTCTCATCCTCCACCCTTTGTGCCTGTCCAGGCACACCTGGGAGATAAGTTGCAGGATTTAGTGCGCTGCATCTCTTTATGGTGATGTTTACAGGTGCCATTAGTGCTAATTCCCACCTTGTAAACCGTGCTGATGAGACATGTCTGGTTTGGGCAGAGTTCAGTAAGGCTGATACTGCATGAGTTGTATGGATGGTCAGGTTGTGTCCCAACACTACATCTTCACTTTTACTCACTAGCAATGCTATTGCTGCAACACTTCGCAAGCATGTGGGGAGAGACCGTGCTACGGTGTCCTAATGTGCACTGTAGTAAGCTACCGGCCTGCTGGCATCACCATGTCTCTGGGTTAGGACACCTGCCGCACACCCAGCACTTTCCGTACCGTACAACTCAAAAGGTTTCCCATAATCTGGCATGCCTAATGCAGGTGCCTGTGATAGGCATTGTTTAAGTCTGTCAAATGCCAGTTCGGACTCATCTGTGTGAGAGATCCGATCTGGTTTGTTAGAGGAGACCATTTCCTGCAAAGGTAAAGCCAGTATGGAGAACCCTGGGATCCAGTTTCGGCAGTACCCACACATTCCAAGGAAAGTGCGGATCTGCTGCTGGGTTTGTGGCAGAGTCATGTCGCGAATCGCCTGTATTCTATCAGCGGTGAGGTGTCTCAGTCCTTGTGTCAAGCAATGTCCCAAATATTTCACCTTTGTCTGGCACAACTGTAACTTATCCTTTGAAACCTTGTGTCCCGTATTAGAAAGGTGAAACAGAAGCTGTTTCGTGTCTCTCAAGGACGATTCGAGTGAATCAGAACACAGCAGTAAGTCATCTACATACTGTATTAATACTGATCTGCTCTCAGGTTGAAAGGATTGTAAACAGTCATGCAAAGCCTGGGAGAAAATACTTGGGCTGTCAATGAAACCTCGGGGTAGGCAGGTCCAGGTGTACTGTACTCCCCTGTATGTAAATGCAAACAAATATTGGCTGTCAGGGTGCAGAGGGACCGAAAAGAAAGCAGAACAGAGGTCAATGACAGTGAAAAAAATTTCGCAGTAGGGGGAATTTGCATGAGGATGACAGCTGGATCTGGCACTACGGGGAATTGGCTCTCAACTATCTTGTTTATCCCCCTTAGATCCTGCACTAGCCTGTAACCCCTCCCCCCACTCTTTTTCACAGGGAAGATGGGACTATTGGCAGTGCTGGACGTCCTAACTAGGATGCCCTGTTGTAGCAAGCGCTCTATGACTGGGTACACTCCTAATTCCACCTCTGGCTTCAGAGGATACTGTGGGATTTTTGGAGCTATCCTACCATCTTTTACTTGCACTACTACAGGAGCTACATTTGCCATCAATCCAGTGTCTTGTCCATCTTTGGTCCAGAGGGATTCCGGTATCTGGAGATCATTTCCTCTACCTTGGATAGACACCTGTCTATAACAGCAAAGTGTGACATCAACCTTTGTGGGGTGTCTAACATATCCTGCACTTCCTGAACGTGATTCTCGGGTATATCTAAGAAGACACCCTCAGGAGTACAATATATGACACACCCCATCTTACACAATAAATCTCTCCCAAGTAGATTAGTCGGAGCCGATGCAGCTAGCAAAAAGGAGTGCTTGGTCTGCAAAGGCCCTATCGTAATCTCTGCTGGTCTACTAAAAGGATAGTGTTGCACTACTCCTGTTACCCCCATTGCTGAAATAGTTTTACCCGTGGTTTTCATACCTACCGTTGAATTTAACACTGACCTGGCCGCCCCTGTATCTACAAGGAAAGGTAGTGATCTACCAGCTACATCAACTGTAACCTCGGGTTCATTTCCAAGGCTAGCAATCAACTTCACTGGCTGCAAACTACAGGTGTGGCCTAACCCCTATTGTATGTTGTGACCCTCCCGCAGCGCCCTGGCAGCTACAATATGTGAGGGGGGTAGCTGAGAATTTCCAGAGGTCTGCCAGTCCCTCCTAGGTGGGTACCTCCTTGTTTCCCCTGCATGTGGCTCATAATTCCTCCTATGCGGTCCCTGATCCCAATTACGTGTGTTATGCTGTGAGTCATGTTCTGGTCTAGGGGGTCGATATACGTTGCTTTTATAATTACAGTTCCTTGAGTAATGTCCTTCCCTCTGGCAATTATAACATTTTACTACATACGACTTACCATCAGGGGTCTGGGGTTTTGGCTGATGTGGCTTCGTTGTCAGGGCTTTGATACTTACGGTCATCAGCTTATCCCCCTGTGACTCCCTGTGCTTAATGATGTTCCGATCGTGCTCGATAGCGGACTCTCTTAATGCAGCCACCGAAATACCTCTCCAGTTTGGTTGAGAGGTTTGTACCCTTGTTCCCAACGTTTCTTTCAAGCCGTCCATTAATACGGACACAGCTACCTCTCTATGATGTACATTTTCCTTAATGTCCTCGACCCCAGTGTATCTAGCCATTTCCTGCAGTGCTCGATGGAAATATTCAGAAGCAGTTTCACCTCCTTTTTGTCTTATGGAAAAGATTTTATTCCACTTGACAACAGTAGGGAAATATACTCCTAACTGCATATTGATCTGTCGTACATTCTCCTGAGTGTATTCATCAGTGAGAGGTACTTCTGCGTCTAATTTACAATCAGCAATGAATTTCACAGGGTCAATATTGGAGGGAAAACATGCCCGTAGCACTGTCCGCCAATCTTTGTTTGTGGGTTCGGTGGCGTTACCTAGTTCTCTAATAAACCTCTGACATGCGGCTAGGTCCTTTCAAATTCAGACATAATTGTCCTCAATTCTGTCCGGGACCAAGGACAATGCATAGCAATGTTCCTGACGGGAGTGATTCCCTGAGCGTCAGTCTTCCCATTGGGGACTGCGATCACCCTGACAGGATTTAGTTCAATTACATCATTCTGGGTTGCTTCTACAATGTGAGGTGCAATTGTCTCTGCATAATGTACTGTACCGTACTTACCTGTGGACACGACCTCACCTGTCCCTCCGCTAGGGGCCTTTGCTACTGTTCTTACTGGTTGGGCCGTGCCCACTTGTGTGTCTTGTATGGTGGCTGCCAGAGAGAGTGCCGATATCGTGCTGGGCTCATCTTCTTGCTCGCAGTCCCGAGGGAAGTTTAAGATGGGATACAACTTGCACGGGTTAGCATTAATACATTTATCAAGTTCACTCTTATCATATATTAGTATGCCATTGTCTGTAGCCACTTTCTCCCCTGTAATATACGGTGGTGGTGGTGGTGCAGTTGCAATCCGTTTCCTGCTAGGGTTGGAACCAGCTGCGTGAGCTAGATCCCTTTGCATATCACTCTCTCGTTGCCATAAATGTAAACAGTTTGAGTGTCTGATCCTTTCTTTTCGGGATTTTAACAGACATATCCTAATCCTTAAATTCTGCAACACCTCTGGATTAAAACTGCCTACCTTAGGGAATGGTTCCCTATCTTCCGCAGTCATACCCATTCATTGCATAAAACCTCTGCGTGTGATCCATATTTCTCACACATTATGTACCTCGCCGACCCCTTGGGCCGCGGAATATCAACCTGAACCCTGGTTGATCGTCCCTTACTTGAGCAACTGGCCCCCATCTTTTGCAGGTATTGCCTTCTCAGCTAATTCCTACAAAAAAAACAAAATACTCAATTATAAGGCAAAGGTGAAAGTCCTCCGAGTGCTCTCACCCACTCACGCCCACGTTGGCCAATACTACCATACACTGTTGATAGCGCAGGCAATGTACCCAACCTAGGGCCCCTGTGTAACCTCTATTTACTGAGAGTGTGTGGGAGTGACTTACCCTTCACAGTAAATATTGGTCGTTGGAGATTTCCTGAGTGACCAGCGAAACTCCCTTAAAACAAAAAAATTGTTACACAAATCACGTTGCGTGCGCCAATGATCCCGCGATTTTATGCAAAACTCGTAAAAGGGTATCGCGGTGAGCTAAGTATTGCACACACGAACGCGCGGTCCAATCGCCCAGCGTATAGGTAACTTACTTATCCGCCGTGCGACCAATGGAATCATTTTTCAGGCTGCGAAACCTCAGCCGGAGCGTATCTGAACGGGCCTATATGGGTACTATGCCAACCCCCTGGGCTGCGCTCTCTACACAAAACCTCGCTGACCTTTTAGGCAGTGATATTCAGAGCTTCGCTTGACTTTGTCAGCGGTTTTCTGACTTCGCTGACCTCTTGGTCTGCTGTATCTACTACTTGCTCCTTTGTACCTTAATCAATGTTAACGTGAGCAAGCCACTCTCACGCCACCAAGTGTCCACTCACCTGGTGTGGTCTCCTACGGGATCCCGAATTCCCTGGGTCCACAAAACCTTTATTGTTTGCACACTCACGCTCGTTCACTCATATACACTTTGGTTTTTCTGTACAGAAAATTAACTTTCATTCAGATAAAACAGCCTTAGTTCCAGAGGTGATACAGTAAAAAAGGTTTTTAAACTAAATATTGGAAAACTGATCAATTTGTGCTATTATCGCGTGGCTACCGTCTCGCGCCTAAACTAAAACAATGCTATTGTGTGATTTGTATTTAGCGGTCGTACTTTTACGCACGTTGCGTGAACATGCCACGTGTGTATGCCTTTATGTTGCGTACGCAGTCCCGTACGCTATTCAAGACACGTGTACAAAGGCCGTACGTCCGCAGTACTACAAAACCCACACTTCTATAAATGTAAACGATATTTAACTATAATCGCTTACTGAACACAACACACAGTTTCTACTGTATAAACCTTTACAACTAGGCCAGGCTGCGTGTGCGTCTTACACTTACTTCCTTAACTATTAACTCTATATTTTAACTAAATAGCAACAAATTTTCTCAGTACAGGTCAAAATGAATCTAGTAATCAATGCTTACGGCAATAATGCGAGCAGAGATGCAAAGTACAAAATACAGGTGTATGCGTGTGTTACGTGCGCATTTGGCGCCAAAACAGAAATTTCACAGATTTAAAAAAATAGCTTTTGCGTTCTTACCTTACGGATCCCTCCAGCATCCCTTCAAACCATGCAGGGCAGACGCTTATCTAATCAGCACTAATGTATCCACCGACCAAGAGAAGGCTTACAGGGGATACCTTTCCGCCCTTTGCTGATAGATAAAGTCTGCGTAAACCTGCTAGGCTGCGGGTATGAGGAAGAACCGGACGAGCTCGCAATTGATAATGTCGATATTATCTTAGACCGTAAAGCTATACCTCTAAATACACTTTTACCGTGGAGCCGCTATGGCCGCTAGACTGAATACACGTGCTACGCACTTTGTACGCTATTTGCGTACAGAGTCCCGCACGTGGTACGTACTTGGCGTACACACGCCGCGCTGAGTGTACAGAGTACACACAGCATGCGCACACACAATTGATAACCTTTAAACCGTGCTGATGATACAATGCAATGATGTGATTACACTTTGAACCCTTAGCAGCAAAGTACTGCAACGATGTTATACCTTAAACCTTATGTAGCGCTGACGGTATAAAGTAACCGCAGTGCATACACTTTATCAATACCAATACACCTTATACAGATAAATACACTATAAAGCCCTTGCAGGAAAGTGAAGACACAACACTGATTTGTAGTTGAAACCACAGGGTTCTAAGGCCACAGTGGATTAATTCCAAAAGGTAAAACAGTACAAATCATACACTACAGGCTAACAAGATAAATCTAAACAGAATAATGGCTACAGAGAATGTACATACGTGAGAATGTTCTCAAGCGCAACCCGGCCGGTCCTCCGCTAGTCAGATAGAAAGCGTTCAGAGTCTTCTGACCGGCCAGGCAACAATGGGCTTTTTATACACAACATGCATACACAATACAATGGTCACTGTAATCTCATTGTCCATTGGACACAGGGATGTGTCTTTACATTACAGAAGAGGTCACAGGTGGATTTGAATAGATGGGCGATGTCTTTCCCCAACTGCTCTTGTGGGTGGTATCCTCTGGATTCCTGCCGCATACATAATATACAGTAAATACAGTTAATGTTCATATTCTACTTTTGCACATAACTATACGCAGGAACATGCAATCTTTCTCTAACCAACACCGGAATGTTACCCTTAAAATACCCTACAGCTGGATACTAGACATCACCTTCCAACCTTTATCTGACCCTTCCTATCATGCAAAGGCGAATCTCTTAGTCCAGGAACTGTTTAAACTATTAATACTCGCTGATGTGGTGTAGGGGAGTTATGGGTACAAAATGCACTATTTGGGTTAAATGTGTAATGTTCTAAGAACCCTCTATGCGTTCACAAACTCTACCGTAAATGCGCATACAACGCGCTAAGGCGCATGACCGTGGGGAGCTACTTTACGCAAATTGCGGATATGTGCACACACGGCAGACTGAGTGCACGCGCAGCGGGCATGTGCATGGGGTTAGTACAAGGCATATGCATTACGATATTTTTTGACTTTTACAGTAGCTGTAACATTCTTGGGAAAAAAATAAATCAGAGATACATACATTCAAATGGGATCATCAGTGCCATTTACCTGCATTGGTTATAAGGCACAATGATCCCTATGGCTACATACATATTAAATAAGGTTTCTCATGGCCACTTACAGTATATGGAACTTCTTGTAAAACACAATACACAAACCATACCTCCCAACTGTCCCGATTTCCGCGGGCCAGTCCCGTTTTTGGGGGACTGTCCCACCCGCGGGCCGCAGTGTCCCGCGGTGGGGGGGGGGGGGGGCAGTTGGGAGTCTGTCTCTCGCTGCCCTGCTTAGCAGAGCAGCGGTGAATAGACGCTGTGCGCATGCGCACAGCGTCTATTCACTGGAGTCCGAGGGAGAGGGGGCATGCCAGCGGCTCACAGAGCGCTGGGCATGCCCCCTTAGTGACAAAAACAGGGGCGTGGCTCGCGATCGCGGTTCTTCCGCGAAGCCACGCCCCTTTCCTAGGCCACACCCCTTTTTCGGACCAAGTTCAAAGTTGGGAGGTATGCACAAACAAATCCTGAAAAATATCAGTGTCTTTCCTTCAACAAATACAGCAGATCTTACTAACTTTGGGGCTCATTTACATTGGATGTAAGTCATTCTCATGACACGCCTCTCAATACATGTACTTACTGATAGGTGTTACTTTCACAGGCTCCCTGAAATTCTTTTTCAAAAGTATGCAAGTATGCTTTAACCCTAACTGCAGCGTAATCCTATCCCTAGCTTTAGCCCTAATGGCAGCCTAACGCTAAACCCTAACCCATAACCAGATTAAGGGGAGATCACAGGGCATACAGTACCCCGGGCCCCCCTTTGTTAGGGGGCCCCCCCAGCCAGAGCACACCAACATCGCTAGCTTTCCCTCTCATGCAGTAGCAGAACCAGACAGCCAGAATGCGAGCAGGGCAGTATGCATTGCAGGCAGAGTATCAGGTTTTATGAGCTACCGATTAAGCTTTCTGACCAGAGGAGAGATAGGAGGGTGGAGAGAGCTGTAAGTGACACAGGGATCCCATCTTCTCCTCCTCCCTGCCTGGGTGTCCTATGTAACCTGGCATTATTCAACTATTAGTTTAAATCTAATATACTCCATTGGATTAAATTTAATATACACAATCCATACTTCCTAACACGACTCAGTCCTGGAGGGATAACATTCTATATTAAGTTATGATTGCAATCACCTGTGTTGAAATACCTTTCTTATCTATGAAATAGTTCAACACAGGTGACACCAATCATATATTAAGAAGGAAGTCCAGGTAAACAGCATTTTATCCCTCCTGGAATGGGTCATGTTGGGGAGTATGCACAATCTAAAATACACTCTCCCGCCTTCCACAGGGGCCCCCCCTTGTCTTAAGTGCCCCAGGCACCCCCAAAGCTTAATCCGGCCCTGCCCTAACCTAATCGTGATCACAGCGTAACTCTAATCATAAACCTAACCATAATTGCAGCCTAATCCTAACTTTGACCCTAATGCCAGCCTAATCTTAATCCCAAACCTAACGCTCACCGCAGCCTAACCCTAATCTAAAACCTGACCCTAACACGGACATGTACTGTCAACACTGTGACTGGCGACATAGCGACTACATACCCTCATACGGATTTCCGCGGCCTTGGAGTGGCCAGGTATAAAACAATAGTGAACAAAATATTTATTTATGGTTTGTTTGTTTTTTTAAATTAAGTATGCAACGTATTTTAAACCTGTTTCATTGCAGCTCCTCTTTAAATTCAATTTAAAAGCAAAGTAAACACAAAGGAGGCAGCTATTTTGTCATGCCTCAGTGATGTCCGTAGTCACTACTGTGTTTTCTTCTTAATATTTTTATTTTATCCTATTTCGTCGTCTTCCTACTATATATATATATATATATATATATATATATATATACTGCTAGAGTGATCCCAAGGGAGCTATAGAGTGTCTGGTATGTGAAGGCTCAAATTACCCAACTTATTATCAGTTGGTCACCTTTTCAAAAAAATAAAGGGAACACTTAAACAACACAATGTAACTCCAAGTCAATCACACTTCTGTGAAATCAAACTGTCCACTTAGGAAGCAACACTGATTGACAATCAATTTCGCATGCTGTTGTGTAAATGGAATAGACAACAGGTGGAAATTATAGGCAATTAGCAAGACACCCCCAATAAAGGAGTTGTTCTGCAGGTGGTGACCACAGACCACTTCTCAGCTCCTATGCTTTCTGGCTGATGTTTTGGTCACTTTTGAAAGCTGGCGGTGCTTTCACTCTAGTGGTAGCATGAGACGGAGTCTACAACCCACACAAGTGGCTCAGGTAGTGCAGCTCATCCAGGATGGCACATCAATGCGAGCTGTGGCAAGAAGGTTTGCTGTGTCTGTCAGCATAGTGTCCAGAGCATGGAGGCGCTACCAGGAGACAGGCCAGTACATCAGGAGACGTGGAGGAGGCCGTAGGAGTGCAACAACCCAGCAGCAGGACCACTACCTCCGCCTTTGTGCAAGGAGGAACAGGAGGAGCACTGCCAGAGCCCTGCAAAATTACCTCCAGCAAGCCACAAATGTGCATGTGTCTACTCAAACGATCAGAAACAGACTCCATGAGGGTGGTATGAGTGCCCGACATCCACAGGTGGGGGTTGTGCTTACAGCCCAACACCGTGCAGGACGTTTGGCATTTGCCAGAGAACACCAAGATTGGCAAATTCGCCACTGGCACCCTGTGCTCTTCACAGATGAAAGCAGGTTCTCACTGAGCACATGTGACAGACGTGACAGAGTCTGGAGACGCCAAGGAGAACGTTCTGCTGCCTGCAACATCCTCCAGCATGACTGGTTTGGCAGTGGGTCAGTAATGGTGTGGGGTGGCATTTCTGGGGGACCGCACAGCCCTCCATGTGCTCGCCAGAGGTAGCCTGACTGCCATTAGGTACCGAGATGAGATCCTCAGACCCCTTGTGAGACCATATGCTGGTGCGGTTGGCCCTGGGTTCCTCCTAATGCAAGACAATGCTAGACCTCATGTGGCTGGAGTGTGTCAGCAGTTCCTGCAAGATGAAGGCATTGATGCTATGGAATGGCCGGCCCGTTCCCCAGACCTGAATCCAATTGAGCACATCTGGGACATCATGTCTCGCTCCATCCACTAACGCTACGTTGCACCACAGACTGTCCAGGAGTTGGCGGATGCTTTAGTCCAGGTCTGGGAGGAGATCCCTCAGGAGACCATCCGCCACCTCATCAGGAGCATGCCCAGGCGTTGTAGGGAGGTCATACAGGCACGTGGAGGCCACACACACTACTGAGCCTCATTTTGACTTGTTTTAAGGACATTACATCAAAATTGGATCAGCCTGTAGTGTGTTTTTCCACTTTAATTTTGAATGTGACTCCAAATCCAGACCTCCATGGGTTAATACATTTGATTTCCATTGATAATTTTTGTGTGATTTTGTTGTCAGCACATTCAACTATGTAAAGAACAAAGTATTTATTAAGAATATTTCATTAATTCAGATCTAGGATGTGTTATTTTAGTGTTCCCTTTATTTTTTTGAGCAGTGTATAATAAAAATATTTTATTTATAAAATAGGTAATGAATGTGTATCTTTTCAAATCGCCTATGACAAATTACATAAAAATAAATAAAAACTCTCAATTCATACAGCAGTTTGCAATAATATCATTCAATTAAGACGATTACAATTTTTGACAGATATTCTTCACTGAAGCATAACAAGATCGTTGTTAGTAATCCAACGCGTTTCGTCCTCAAGACGTCATCAGGGGTTTAACAGTCAGAATCCTGCTTAAAGCTTGTTCATCATAGAAACTTCTCAGTATAGCAGATTGAACATTGTGAAGATGTCAAATAACAATCACTCATATGGGATATCAATGAGACTTCATCAGCAAAGAACCATATAATTAAAAACTATGTAGATTGCTGTGGCAGTGTCAATAATGTAGACTGCTGTGGCAGTGTCTCTCTGTAATCCAGACAATCTTAAAGTGGGTACACACTGATAGATATATCTGCAGATCAATTGATCTGCAGATATATCTATGAACGGATTGGGCAGTGTGCTGTGCATATACACTGCCCGATCTGTCGGGGACTGACGTCATGAACTGTACATGCCGGCCCAGTTCAGCTGTCAAATCACCGCCGGCTGCCGCAGCATGTGTACGTGTGGCCGGCTGGTCGCCCGTACACACACAGCGATGCGCCAGTATATCGGTAGATATATTGGCCGTCTGTGCTGTGGGGCCGACGCGATATGTCTGTGAACGACGAAGTTCACAGACATATCGCCCGTACACACTGACCGACAGACCCGCGATATATCGACCGTTCAATAGAACGGCCGATATATCGGCCAGTGTGTACCCACCTTTACTGCAGTTATGCTTCAGTGAAGACTATCTGTCAAAAATTGCAATCGTCTTAATTGAATGATATTATTGCAAACTGCTGTATGAATTGAGAGTTTTTATGTAATTTGTCTTAGGCAATTTGAAAAGATACACATTCATTGTCTATTTTATAAATAAAATATTTTTATTATATAAAGGTGACCGACTGATAAGAAGTTGGGTAAATTGAGCCTTTACATACCAGACACTTTATAGCTCCCTTGGGATCACTCTACCAGCCTTTGTATTTATATAATTGTACCTCGCCTAACCGGAGGTATTTCCCGTAAGTGAAGCTCTTTCCGTTACCAGCGCGGAGTAGGGTCTTAATAAATTACGGTTTTAAATTTTAGAGATGAGCGGATTCGGTTTTACTCGGATTTACTCGGTTCTCAAAACGGCATCTTATTGGCTCACGGATGTCACGTGTTTTGGATAGCCAATCAGATGCCGTTTTGAGAACCGAGTAAAACCGAGTAAAACCAAATCTGCTCATCTCTAGTCTTAATATGTACACACATATACAGACAAGCCTGCACTCTCCTTAGCAGTTTCATTCACCTTAATGCTTTAATATACAACTAGATAAACAATGGGGTTTTGGTTTATGAATTGTACAATGCATGTAAGCTTGCAGCCCACATCACGGGACCCCATTTCACTGCAAGTCCCACTCTATCACATAAACTTTCGCAGATTTTTTTAGAGACCTGGCAACTGCTGCTTCATAGGGAAAAAATGTACTTACCTGGTTTAAAGCTTACCTGCCACACTTATGGTAAGACAGTCACCAACACAACTTCACAAGTGTGCTTACCTGGTTTAAAGCTCACCTGCCAACTGACTTCTGGCACGCACACACACGCGAGTGCGTGCGCACACACACACACACACACACACACACACACATATATACAGTAGTATAATATCATTTTAAAATGTGCATATTTTATATTTACTTGTATAACATTATAGTAGCAATTTAACAAATCTAGAACACAATTGTATAAAATAATGTATTTGGTCACTTTCTGTGAATATTTTCTCTCTGGTTTAGGGATTACACATACTATTTCACAGCCCTGGTTGTTGTTCCTATATACATTCCTTACTGGATAATTGCATACTGTAAGTGCCCACTGGATATCCTCCGGGTAGTGTCACATCTCGTACAGCCATCATCGGCAATGTCCATTATTATTTCATTTCCAGAAGAGATTTATGCTGTAGGGTTGGAAGCCATGAAACATTCTCCTTACAGAGACGTAATATTATTTACATTAAGGCCTCCTTACAGGCACGGAGCCCGTCTGTGACATTATACTACATAAGTAGATCAGTACATGGGATTTAATTTGCTGTATGCCCTGGGCTCTGTGCAATATGGTTTATACTTCTGCCATCAATACTGCTACATGAGTGAAGCATCCCAGACACACCATAGATGTAGAACTTGTGCCGTCTCTAAGCTCTCAGCCTCATTTATAAAATGAATCATAGGCCTTATGGTACACTACTAGCTATTGGCCTTTTTAATGTTTGGTTTGGATTTCCTGTTATGATTATTACACAGCAGTATGAGAAATTCCAATAGTAGATACTGAGAATTGCATTCAGTACATCCAGCATTACACCTAGCATACAGTACATGCAGAATTACATCCAGCATACAGTACATCCAGCATTACACCCAGCATACAGGATAGCCAGTATACAGTACACCCAGCATTTTACCCAGCATACAGTACATCCAGCATTCCACCCAGCATACAGTACATCCAGCATTCCACCCAGCATACAGTACATCCAGCATTCCACCCAGCATACAGTACATCCAGCATTCCACCCAGCATACAGTACATCCAGCATTTTACCCAGCATACAGTACATACAACATTCCAGCCAGCATACAGTACATCCAGCATTACATCTAGCATACAATACATACAGCATTCCACCCAGCATACAGTACATCCAGCATTCCACCCAGCATACAGTACATCCAGCATTCCACCCAGCGTACAGTACATCCAGCATACAGTATATTCAGCATTCCATCCAGCATACAGTACACCCAGCATTACACCCAGCGTACAGTACATACAGCATTACACCCAGTGTACAGTGCATCCAGCATTACACCCAGCATACGGTACATCAAGCATACAGTACATCCAGCATTGGACCCAGCGTACAGTACATCCAGCATTCCACCCAATGTACAGTACATCCAGCGTACAGTACATCCAGCATTGCACCCAACGTACAGTACATCCAGCATTCCATCCAGCGTACAGTACATCCAGCATTACACCCAGCGTACAGTACATCCAGCATTCCACCCAGCGTACAGTACATCCAGCATACAGTACACCCAGCATTCCACCCAGCGTACAGTACATCCAGCATTCCACCTAGCGTACAGTACATCCAACATACAGTACATCCAGCATTCCACCCAGCGTACAGTACATCCACCATACAGTACATCCAGCATTCCACCCAGCATAAAGTACACCCAGCATTCCACCCAGCGTACAGTACATACAGCATTACACCCAGCGTACAGTACATACAGCATTACACCCAGCGTACAGTACATTCAGCATTACACCCAGCATACAGTACATCAAGCATATAGTACATCCAGAATTGAACCCAGCGTACAGTACAACCAGCATTCCACCCAGTATACAGTACATCCAGCGTACAGTACATCCAGCATTGCACCCAACGTACAGTACATCCAGCATTCCATCCAGCGTACAGTACATCCAGCATTCCACCCAGCGTACAGTACATCCAGCATTCCACCTAGCGTACAGTACATAGAGCATTACACCCAGCGTACAGTACATCCAGCATTCCACCTAGCGTACAGTACATCCAGCATTCCACCTAGCGTACAATACATATAGCATTACACCCAGCGTACAGTACATCCAGCATTCCACCCAGCGTACAGTACATTCAGCATTCCACCTAGCGTACAGTACACACAGCATTACACCCAGCGTACAGTACATGCAGCATTGCATCTAGCATACAGTACATCCAGCATTACATCCAGCACAAGGAACTAGGAAATCAGTACTGTTCACTTGGATATATATATATATATATGCATGGTTTCCGACCATCTCAGTCCGACTTAAAAAAAAGTCGAACTGAGATGAGGGACCTGAGAGGAGGCGAGGGGGGGGGGGGGGGAGCCACGGGCAGATGGGGGACAGCCGCGCTGCAGGAGGATGTGTCATAGCCGCTACTCACGGCAGCATCCACCCGGCTCCAGCAAGTGAGGTCCCGCTTGTTTGAGCCAGGTGGACGCTGCCGTGAGGTGTCTGTTGGCTGTGCCACATCCTCCTGCAGCGCTGCTGTCCCCCGTCTGCCCGCGGCTCTCCCCCGTCTCCGGTCTCTCATCTCAATTCAACTTTTTTAAGGTCAAATTGAGATGGGCATCGAATAGCCCTTGTCGGATCCATTCTGACAAATGCATGTCGGAATGGATCCAACATCAATTGAACATACCCCATAGTGAGAATGACATCCATCATACAGTACAGCGGAAGCAGCACTGTGCACATGGCTGTACATACAGACTAATAAGACATAGTGAGAATGGCATCCAGCATACAGTACAGCGGAGGCAGCACTGTGCACATGGCTATACATACAGAATAATAAGACATAGTGAGAATGGCATCCAGCATACAGTACAGCGGAAGCAGCACTGTGCACATGGCTGTACATACAAAATAATAAGACATAGTGAGAATGGCATCCAGCATACAGTACAGCGGAGTCAGCACTGTGCACATGTCTGTACATACAAAATAATAAGACATAGTGAGAATGGCATCCAGCATACAGTACAGCGGAAGCAGCACTGTGCACATGGCTACACATACAGAATAATAAGACATAGTGAGAATGGCATCCAGCATACAGTACAGCGGAGGCAGCACTGTGCACATGGCTGTACATACAGAATAATAAGACATAGTGAGAATGGCATCCAGCATACAGTACAGCGGAGGCAGCACTGTGCACATGGCTGTACATACAGAATAATAAGACATAGTGATAATGGCATCCAGCATACAGTACAGCGGAGGCAGCACTGTGCACATGGCTGTACATACAGAATAATAAGACATAGTGAGAATGGCATCCAGCATACAGTACAGCGGAAGCAGCACTGTGCACATGGCTGTACATACAGAATAATAAGACATAGTGAGAATGGCATCCAGCATACAGTACAGCAGAGGCAGCACTGTGCACGTGGCTGTACATACAGAATAATAAGACATAGTGAGAATGGCATCCAGCATACAGTACAGCGGAGGCAGCACTGTGCACATGGCTGTACATACAGAATAATAAGACATAGTGAGAATGACATCCAGCATACAGTACAGCGGAAGCAGCACTGTGCACATGGCTACACATACAGAATAATAAGACATAGTGAGAATGGCATCCAGCATACAGTACAGCGGAGGCAGCACTGTGCACATGGCTGTACATACAGAATAATAAGACATAGTGAGAATGACATCCAGCATACAGTACAGCGGAGGCAGCACTGTGCACATGGCTGTACATACAGAATAATAAGACATAGTGAGAATGACATCCAGCATACAGTACAGCAGAGGCAGCACTGTGCACGTGGCTGTACATACAGAATAATAAGACATAGTGAGAATGGCATCCAGCATACAGTACAGCGGAGGCAGCACTGTGCACATGGCTGTACATACAGAATAATAAGACATAGTGAGAATGACATCCAGCATACAGTACAGCGGAGGCAGCACTGTGCACATGGCTATACATACAGAATAATAAGACATAGTGAGAATGACATCCAGCATACAGTACAGCGGAGGCAGCACTGTGCACATGGCTATACATACAGAATAATAAGACATAGTGAGAATAACATCCAGCATACAGTACAAGGGAAGCAGTACTGTGCACATGGCTGTATATACAGAATAATACATAGTGAGAATGACATCCAGCATACAGTACAAGGGAAGCAGTACTGTGCACGTGGCGTATATACAGAATAATAAGACATAGTGAGAATGACATCCAGCATACAGTACAGCGGAAGCAGCACTGTGCACGTGGCGTATATACAGAATAATAAGACATACTGAGAATTACATCCAGCATACAGTACAGCGGAAGCAGCACTGTGCACGTGGCGTATATACAGAATAATAAGACATAGTGAGAATTACATCCAGCATACAGTACAGCGGAAGCAGCACTGTGCACATGGCTGTATATACCAGAATAATAAGACATAGTGAGAATGACATCCAGCATACAGTACAGCGGAAGCAGCACTGTGCACATGGCTGTACATACAGAATAATAAGACATAGTGAGAATGACATCCAGCATACAGTACAGCGGAAGCAGCACTGTGCACATGGCTGTACATACAAAATAATAAGACATAGTGAGAATGACATCCAGCATACAGTACAGCGGAAGCAGCACTGTGCACATGGCTGTACATACAGAATAATAAGACATAGTGAGAATGACATCCAGCATACAGTACAGCGGAAGCAGCACTGTGCACATGGCTGTACATACAGAATAATAAGACATAGTGAGAATGACATCCAGCATACAGTACAGCGGAAGCAGCACTGTGCACATGGCTGTACATACAGAATAATAAGACATAGTGAGAATGACATCCAGCATACAGTACAGCGGAAGCAGCACTGTGCACATGGCTATACATACAGAATAATAAGACATAGTGAGAATGACATCCAGCATACAGTACAGCGGAGGCAGCACTGTGCACATGGCTATACATACAGAATAATAAGACATAGTGAGAATGACATCCAGCATACAGTACAGCGGAGGCAGCACTGTGCACATGGCTATACATACAGAATAATAAGACATAGTGAGAATAACATCCAGCATACAGTACAAGGGAAGCAGTACTGTGCACATGGCTGTATATACAGAATAATACATAGTGAGAATGACATCCAGCATACAGTACAAGGGAAGCAGTACTGTGCACGTGGCGTATATACAGAATAATAAGACATAGTGAGAATGACATCCAGCATACAGTACAGCGGAAGCAGCACTGTGCACGTGGCGTATATACAGAATAATAAGACATACTGAGAATTACATCCAGCATACAGTACAGCGGAAGCAGCACTGTGCACGTGGCGTATATACAGAATAATAAGACATAGTGAGAATTACATCCAGCATACAGTACAGCGGAGGCAGCACTGTGCACGTGGCGTATATACAGAATAATAAGACATAGTGAGAATTACATCCAGCATACAGTACAGCGGAAGCAGCACTGTGCACGTGGCGTATATACAGAATAATAAGACATAGTGAGAATTACATCCAGCATACAGTACAGCGGAAGCAGCACTGTGCACGTGGCGTATATACAGAATAATAAGACATAGTGAGAATTACATCCAGCATACAGTACAGCGGAAGCAGCACTGTGCACATGGCTGTATATACCAGAATAATAAGACATAGTGAGAATGACATCCAGCATACAGTACAGCGGAGGCAGCACTGTGCACATGGCTGTACAAACAGAATAATAAGACATACTGAGAATTACATCCAGCATACAGTACAGCGGAGGCAGCACTGTGCACGTGGCGTATATACAGAATAATAAGACATAGTGAGAATTACATCCAGCATACAGTACAGCGGAAGCAGCACTGTGCACTTGTTCATATAAACAAAACTCCACGCTCGCCTCTTGTTTGTCTGTGTGTGTTAACTGATAAAAATAAGAAAAAGAAAAAAAAATAGGATTTTAATACCTACCAGTATATACTTTTCTCTTAGTCCGTAGAGGATGCTGGGGACACCATTAGAACCATGGGGTATAGATGGGATCCGCAGGAGACATGGGCACTTTAAGACTTTGAAAGGGGTGTGAACTGGCTCCCCCCTCTATGCCCCTCCTCCAGACCTCAGTTATAGGAACTGTGCCCAGGGAGACGGACATTTCGAGGAAAGGATTTATTGTAAAACTAAGGTGAGATTCATACCATCTCACACCTCAACCATGCCGCAGAACATGGCATTCAACAGAACACAGGCCAACGGCATGAACAATTGCAGCAACAGGCTGACAATAAACGTAACACAACATATGTGTAACCATAACTATTAACTGCAGATACAGTACGCACCGGGACGGGCGCCCAGAATCCTCTATGGACTAAGAGAAAAGGATTTACCGGTAGGTATTAAAATCCTATTTTCTCATACGTCCTAGAGGATGCTGGGGACACCATTAGAACCATGGGGTTATACCAAAGCTCTAGAACGGGCGGGAGAATGCGAACGACTCTGCAGCACAGATTGACCGAACTTAAGGTCTTCATCGGCCAAGGTGTCAAACTTGTAGAACTTTGCAAAAGTGTTTGACCCCGACCAAGTAGCTGCTCGGCAAAGTTGCAATGCCGAGACCTCCCGGGCAGCTGACCAGGATGAGCCCACCTTCCTAGTGGAATGGGCCTTCACTGATTCATGTAATGGCAATCCAGCCGTGGAATGGGCCTGCTGAATCGTGTTAAAGATCCAGCGCGCAATGGTCTGCTTAGAAGCAGGACACCCAACCTTGTTGGGAGCATACAGGACAAACAGAGCTTCTGTTTTCCTAATCTGAGCCGTTCTGGCGACATAAATCTTCAAAGCTCTGACCACATCCAGAGATTTTGACTCAACGAAGGCATCAGTAGCCACAGGTACCACGATAGGTTAGTTTATGTGGAAAGAGGAAACCACCTTTGGTAAAAATTGCTGACGTGTCCCCAATTCAGCTCTATCTTCTTGGAAGATCAAATAAGGGCTCTTGTGAGACAAGGCCGCCAACTCAGACACCCGCCTTGCAGATGCCAAGGCCAACAGGATGACCACTTTCCAAGTGAGGAATTCCAACTCCACCTTCCATAAAGGTTCAAACCAATGTGATTGAAGGAACTGCTTCACCACATTAAGATCCCATGGTGCCACTGGAGGCACAAATGGAGGTTGGATGTGCAATACGCCCTTCACGAAAGTCTGAACTTCTGGAAGGGAGGCTAATTGTTTCTGAAAGAAAATCGATAAGGCTGAAATCTGAACCTTGATTGAGCCCAATTTTAGGCCCGCATCCACACCTGCTTGTAGAAAATGGAGAAACCGTCCTAGGTGAAACTCTTCCGTAGGAGCCTTCTTGGATACACACCAAGACACATATTTTCTCCAAATACGGTGTTAATGTATAGACGTTACCTCTTTTCTAGCCTGAATAAGTGTGGGAATGACATCACTGGGAATACCCTTACGGGCTAGGATTTTGCGTTCAACTGCCACGCCGTCAAACGTAGCCGCAGTATATTCTGATACATGCACGGCCCCTGTTGTAATAGGTCCTCATGCAGAGGAAGAGGCCAGGGATCTCCTATGAGTAATTCCTGAAGATCTGGATACCAAGCCCTCCTTGGCCAGTCTGGAACAATGAGGATCGCTCGGATCTTTGTTCTTCTTATGATCTTTAGAACTTCTGGAATGAGAGGAAGTGGAGGGAATACATACACCGTCTGAAACACCCATGGTGTCACGAGAGCATCCACTGCAATCGCTTGAGGGTCCCTTGACCTGGAACAATATCTCTGAAGCTTCTTGTTGAGACGAGAAGCCATCATGTCTACTTGAGGAATTCCCCAACGACCTGTCACCTCTACGAAGACTTCTTGGTGGAGGCCCCACTCTCCTGGATGGAGATCGTGTCTGCTGAGAAAGTCTGCTTCCCAGTTGTCCACTCCTGGAATGAAGATTGCTGACAGAGCGCTTGTATACTTTTCCGCCCAGTGGAAAATCCTTGTGGCTTCTGCCATCGCCGCTCTGCTTTTCGTTCCGCCCTGACGGTTTATGTACGCTACCGCTGTTACCTTGTCCGACTGGATCAGTACAGGCAGATCTCGCAGAAGATGTCCCGCTTGTAGTAAGCCGTTGTAAATGGCCCTTAGCTCCAGAACATTTATGTGGAGACAAGTTTCCTGACTTGACCATCTTCCTTGGAAGTTTTCTCCCATTGTGACTGACCCCCAGCCTCGGAGGCTTGCATCCGTGGTCACTAGGATCCAGTCCTTTATCCTGAACCTGCGCCCCTCTAGGATGTGAGAGCTGTGCAGCCACCATAGGAGTGATACCCTGGTCTTGGAAGACAGGATTATCCTCTGGTGCATGTGTAGATGGGACCCGGATCACTTGTCCAACAGGTCCCACTGGAACACTCTGGCATGGAACCTGCCAAACTGAATGGCCTCGTAGGCCGCAACCATCTTTCCCAGCAATCGAATGCATTGATGGATTGACACTCTTGCTGGTTTCAGAATTTGTTTGACCAGACTCTGAAGTTCCAGAGCTTTTTCCACAGGAAGAAAGACTCTCTGTAATTCTGTGTCCAATATCATTCCCAAAAACGACAACCGCGTCGTCGGAATCAACTGTGATTTTGGCAAGTTTAGGAGCCAACCATGTTGTTGAAGAACTGTCATGCAGAGTGCAACGTTTTGGACCAACTGGTCCCTGGATCTCGCCTTTATCAGGAGATCGTCCAAGTATGGGATAATTGTGACTCCTTGCTTGCGAAGGAGAACCATCATCTCCGCCATTACTTTGGTGAAAATCCTCAGAGCCGTGGATAGACCAAACGGCAACGTTTGAAATTGGTAATGACAATCCTGAATTGCAAATCTCAGGTAAGCCTGATGCGGAGGATAAATGGGAACATGTAAGTAGGCATCTTTTATGTCCACCGACACCATAAAATCCCCATCCTCCAGACTGGAGATCACTGCTCGGAGAGACTCCATCTTGAATTTGAATCTCTTTAGGTAGAAATTCAGGGATTTCAGCTTTAGGATTGGTCTGACCGAGCCGTCCGGCTTTGGGACCACAAACAGTTTTGAATAAAAACCTTCTCCCTGTTGTGACTGGGGAACCTTGATGATAACTTGATTTTGACACAATTTTCGTACTGAGTCGCAAACTACCTCCCTGTTGGGAACAGAAGCTGGTAAGGCCGATTTGAAAAATGGCGAGGGGGGACGTCTTGAAACTCCAGCTTGTACCCTTGGGATACTATTTGTAAAATCCAAGGGTTAAGGTTCGAACGAACCCAAAACTGACTGAATAGTTTTAGACGGGCCCCCACCGGTGCGGACTCCCGCATAGGAGCCCCAACGTCATGCGGAGGAATTTGTAGAAGCCTGGGAGGACTTCTGCTCCTGGGAGCCTGACAAGGCTGGAGATCGTTTACCTCTTCCCCTTCCTCTAGTAGCAAGTAAGGAAGAACCCCGGCCTTTTCTGAATTTATTGGGCCGAAAGGACTGCATCTGATAATGGTGCGTTTTCTTTTGTTGTGGAGGAACATAAGGTAAAAAGGATGACTTACCCGTGGTAGCCGTAGACACCAAATCATCAAGGCCGTCTCCAAATAAGGCCTTACCTTTATATGATAGAGATTCCATACTTTTCTTGGAGTCAGCATCAGCATTCCATTGGTGAATCCACAACGCACGCCTAGCTGAGACAGCCATGGCATTGGCCTTTGATCCCAAAAGACCAATATCTCTTGCAGCTTCCTTAAGGTATGCATCGTCCATGATATAACCCAGCGTCAAGAGGATGCTATCCCTATCTAGGGTAATTATATGAGATGACAAGTTATTTGCCCACTTTTCGATAGCACTACTTATCCACGCAAACGCAATGACAGGTCGGAGTAGTGTACCCGTGGTCACATAAATGGACTTCAACGTAGTTTCTTGTTTACGATCCGCAGGATCCTTAAGGGCCGCCGTGTCAGGTGACGGGAGAGCCACCTTCTTAGACAAACAAGAAAAGGCCTTGTCCACAGTGGGGGGTGACTCCCACTTTTCCCTATCCATCGAGGGAAATGGATAAGCTGCCATAATTCTTTTGGGAATCTGAAACTTTCTGTCAGGACCTTCCCAAACTTTTTCAAATAGCATGTTCAGTTCATGAGAGGGAGGAAACGTGATCTCAGGTTTCCTTTCTTTATACATACAGACCCTTTTATCAGGGATAGCTGGGTCCTCAGTGATATGTAACACATTTTAACCGCCACAATCATGTACTGAATGCTCTTTGCCAAATTTGGGTCTAACCTGGAATCGCTATAGTCGACACTGGAATCAGTGTCCATGTCTGTATCAGTGTCTGCCAATTGGGCCAACGTACGTTTTTGTGACCATGATGGGACCTGACTTTGGAATAACATATCTTCCACAGATTTCTTCCATGCCTGGGTCTGCGACTCCGACTTATCTAACCTCTTACTAATAAGAGCCACATTAGCATTCAAGGCGTTAAACACATTTACCCAATCAGGTGTCGGCGGTGCCGACAGGGTCACCCCCGCAGCAGTCTGCGTCCCTAATACAGCCTCCTCCTGGGAAGAGCCTTCAGCCTCAGATATGTCAACACTCGTGCATCAAACACCCACAGACACACTGGGCATATAGGGGACAGACCCACAGTAAAGTCTGTCAGACAGACACAGAGGAGATTTGCCAGCTCACAACCCTGCGCTGAAAAAAACGGGTCTGAAATTGCCAAGACAATGCCTCAGACCTATAGTTCTTTTATCACACACATATATATATTTTGCACCAATTATATGCCTCCCCCTCCGTTTTGCACCCCTGGTACTTGTCAGTGTGTGTGGAGGACCAGCATCTCTGCAGCTTGTGGAGAGGAAATGGCGCCGTGAGCTGTGAGGAAGAAGCTCCGCCCCCATAATGGCGCGCTTCTGTCCCGCTTTTTTCAATATTTATACTGGCGGGGGTTGGGACAGTGCCGCGGCACTAATGTCCCCTCTTGCCAGTGTGCTTATAAGGATTGTTATCAGCTGCCCAGGGCACCCCCAACCCCCCCGCGCCCTGCACCCTGTGAGTGGGAGCTTGGCGCATTGCGTCTGCCGGCTGCGCGGTACCTCTGCAAATGCCGTCACTGAAGAGAAGTCTTCTTTTCTTCGGTTACTCATCTGTCTTCTGACTTCTGGCTCTGAAAGGGGGTGACGGCAGGCTGTGGGAGGTGAGCATCTGAGCGTACCCAGCGATCAAACCCTCAGGAGCTAATGGTGTCCTGTAGCCAGAAGCAGAGCCGTTGAACTCACTGGAAGTGGGTCATACTTCTCTCCCCTCACTCCCATGAAGCAGGGAGACTGTTGCCAGCAGCCTCCCTGAAAATAAAAAACCTAACAAAAAGTCTTTACAGAGAAACTCAGTAGAGCTCTCCTTAGTGCGTCCAGTCTCACTGGGCACAATTCTAAAACTGGAGTCTGGAGGAGGGGCATAGAGGGAGGAGCCAGTTCACACCCCTTTCAAAGTCTTAAAGTGCCCATGTCTCCTGCGGATCCCGTCTATACCCCATGGTTCTAATGGTGTCCCCAGCATCCTCTAGGACAGGCTTTTTCAACCAGTGTGCTGTGGCACACTAGTGTGCCGCGACCAGTTGCAAGGTGTGCCGCGGAGCCAGAGCAGCTTCCTGCACCTTCAGAGTGAACTGTTGGCCCGAGCTCTTCTTAGAGGATCAGTCGTGCTCCGGCCGTGACGCATGCCTTGAAGATGCGGCGGTGTGATATCATAGGTCACGGCCGCCGCGTCTCACCATCCAGCCAGCCCACCTGCCTGCATACACATCTTCCAGTTCCCGCCTGCATACACAGTTTTCCTTGCCCACCCACATCCACACCTGCCCAACCGCCTGCTGCTCAGTATTCGCAGCAATCCACTATGAACAATCCCCGCCACTGAGGGACAGGGAGGAGGACAGCTGACCAATAAGGGCTAATATTTGTTTTTTTTCTTCTCCTGTGGGGAACAATAGGATTTATGTGGGGAGAATAAAGATTTATGGGGGGAACAATGTGAATAATTCATGTGGGGAGCAATAGGATTTATATAGGGAGCAATATGATTTATGTGCAGAGAAATGTGATTGTTTTTTTCTGTATAGGCCAATGTATGTGTGGATTTTTTTTTACTATGAGGGCCAATGTGTATTTTTTGTTTTTTTCTGTGGGGAACTGATGCTGTGCCTTGGCAATTTTAAAATATTGTTCGGTGTGCCGCGAGTAAAAAAAAGGTTGAAAGTCACTGCTCTAGGACGTATGAGAAAAGTGATTTAAACTGACTTGATGTTGGAGTGAATATGAGTTGGGGCCTGTTGGGTTAATCCAACCCTTGAAAAAAGGTGCCGAAAACATGTTGGACCAATCCACTACACTGTATCTGGACTGTTCCTTAGGGAAACACTGATTAATGTCTGCCTAAAAATCAACGCAACTGCTTATGTTGATCCTCTAGTGCAGTGTTTCCCAACCACAGTCCTCAAGGCACACTAACAGTCCAGGTTTTAGTGATATCCAGGCTTGAACACAGGTGACTTAATTAGTAGCTCAGTTATATTGATTTAACCATCTGTGCTGAAGCCTGGATATCACTAAAACCTGCACTGTTGGTGTGCCTTGAGGACCGCGGTTGGGAATGCCTGCTCTAGTGAGTGTGAAGTGCTGCAGCCCTGTACAGACCCCTAGTTATGCACTGAGACCGGCAGCCTACCACCTCATACTTCCCAACTGTCCCGATTTTCGCGGGACAGTCCCGTTTTTTGGGGACTGTCCCGCTGTCCCACCCGCGGGCCGCAGTGTCCCGCGGTGGAGGGGGGGGGGGGGGCAGTTGGGAGTCTCTGTCTCTCGCTGCCCTGCTTAGAAGCGCACAGCGTATATTCAGGGGAGTCAGAGGGAGAGGGGGCATGCCAGCGGCTCACAGAGCGCTGGGCATGCCCCCATAGTGACGAAAATGGGGGCGTGGCTCGCGACTGCGGTCCTCCCGAGAAGCCACGCCCCCTTTTATTAGACCACGCCCATTTTTAGGGAACGCGCGCGGCAAAGCCGCGCGTGTGTCCCTCTTTGAAGAAACACAAAGTTGGGAGGTATGCCACCTGCAAACCTCCCCAATAATAAACATGATGAATAGGCAGTGGTTTAAAAGGTTAATGCATCTCAGCCACATCTCCCCGACTCTTTGTAACCAAGGCGAAGGTTCAGGTGCCCATGACATGTCAGACATCCATAGGGACGGATCCTGTTAGCAGTGTCAGCTTGTCAGTTATGCACTGCTCCCCATGAGGCCACAGAACAACACATAATATGTTTCAATCATCCTTTCACTTAATATCCCTGCATTTCCACTGTCCTTGATCTGGTTTCTGTGTGAGATGCAGCCTCCGCTGACTGTAATATCACACTCTGCCGTCATTATTACCTTTTCCTATTAATCAGAAGCCGCAACATATTTTTTCTCAAGTAGAATTCTCTGTAATTGAATCAGCGCTGTTTTATGCTAGAAAAATCAATTTTTATTCTTAAAACTAAGCGTGTGCAGAGTAATGAGAGAGTGATGTAACAATATGTGAGTAATTAGAAGTTATATAAAAGTTACCAGTAAATGGTTAAAGCAGCAATCTTTTACAAAGGAAAGCTAGCTTGGTTTTGTCTTGTAAATGACTGTCACTTTAAAAATCCTGCCATTATCGGACGAAATCCTGTGCCGCCATGGTTACACGGTATACGTCTAGTGCTGCCCATGTAAGACCACTTCTACAAATTTATCCAGGGCAACTTTCAGTTCCCAATCTGCCCCTGCCCAACTTTGAAAGAAAGTGCAATGGAATATGCTAGCGATACATGAATGTCGATAAATAAATGTAATATACAGTATAGATGTTACAGCCAATAATTATGAAACATCTTGTGTCACTGGGCTTTTCACACAGCACTGGAAATTTGAAACAAATTGTAATACCAAAAGCTATAATATGCATTTAAAAAAAAAAAAAAATTCCTGGTGGGGGCCAATTTGTTTTATTGTTTTCTGTGGGGGGCCGATGTATGTGTTTTTGTTTTCCCCTGTGGGAGCCAATGTGTTTTATTTTTTTCTTGCGCAATGTTTTCCATCTGCGCTTGTGTCTGAGTTGCAGCACGCATGCATGGCGGTGGTGTTGTACAGAGTCAGACACATGCACCAAGAAGTGTATTAGAAATGTGTTGGGCATATAGGCCCTCATTCCGAGTTGATCACTAGCTGCCGTTGTTCGCAGCACAGCGATCAGGCTAAAAATCGGCTGTTCTGCACATGCATACGGGCCGCAGTACGCATACGCAAAATATTTTTACACAAAACTATGCAGTTTTACACAAGGGCGAGCAACGCTTTTCTGTCGCTCTGTTGATCGGTGAGTGATTGACAGGAAGTGGGTGTTTCTGGGTGGTAACTGGCTGTTTTCAGGGAGTGTGCTAAAAAACGCAGGTGTGACAGGCAAAAACGCAGGCGTGTCTGGGAAAACGGGGGAGTGGCTAGCTGAATGCAGGGCGTGTTTGTGATGTCAAAGCAGGAACTAAACGGACCGAGGTGATCGCAAGGTAGGAGTAGGTCTGGAGCTGCTCAGAAACTGCTTGAAAATTTTTACGAGCAGTTCTGCTAACCTTTCGTCCGCACTTCTGCTAAGCTAAGATACACTCCCAGAGGGCGGCGGCCTAGCGTGTGCAATGCTGCTAAAAGCAGCTAGCGAGTGATCAACTCATAATGAGGGCCATAGAGACATTGAATTGCTCACATTGCAGGCCATACTCGAACAGATGATCTGCACCTAGCACAGGGCTGGTGAAAGTTTCAGTGGTGCGACAGATGGTGGCGTTTAAAGATGCACAAAACATGATTGCAGCGTCTGTAGACACTAAAAGTGGGCGCCTCTGTTGTTGCACATATGGATGCACAGATGTAGCCAGGGAAGAGCATTGTAGCATTATTAGCATAAAGTCACCGATGCAGCTGCAGCAGAAGACACAAGGAAGGCTGCAACTGCGTCCAACTCAGAATCAGGCCCTATGAGGAGGAATCCCTCCCCCTCAACAGACCCCACCCCCGTTAGTGCTGCTTCCATAAATTGTACCATCTCCTAGGGTTGATGGCAGTATCAGCAGCTGAGAGATTACACAAATTGGTTGGTTTGTTGCAACCGGCCTCAGACAGTTTTATTTTGAAGAAAAACAGAAATAAACATAAAAAATGAATGCCTTGCCGTCCGGGACTAACTATACACAGGATAATCCTAGCTCAATAAGCAAAAGATACAATGAAAAGTTTACTAGGCACAGCTCACTGATATTCAAAATCAGGATTCTCTCTAACTTCACTTTCTCTTTATCCCAAGTAGTATGAGAGAGAGATGATCAGGCTGACAGCCTTTTAACACACATTTACAGCCCTAATTAGCCGTCTGTGAGTCTCAAAGCCCAAAAACCTGAACTGGGCCTAAATGGATAGAGAACCCGCCCTCTCTTCTCACATCCAACCCCAGGAACCTAATCCGGTTCTTACCAAAAGCCAAACGCTCTCAGCAGAACCAACATAATATTCCTGGGGTTTTAAAACACATAGGTAAGAAACCTGGGGAAAATATACCTGCCTTCCACGCCACCACTATTCCAGTGATCTTGTCACAGCTGCTATTACTTGAGTGTGCTGATCATTACTTGGCTGGATGCTCACCACTGATCAGATGTTCTAAGCTAACAATGGCTCTCATCCATAGCCTGCTGATGTTAATGGAGCCGAGTGAAATTTTGCTACAGCGAAATACTCCAACGTTGCATGCATTATACAGCATCAGGAATCCCTTGGAAAAGTACTTGACATTCCCGGGTGGTGATTTTGAGGTGGCTGCGCAGACGCATGGAGATAGACTGTCTTATGGGCGTATTATGGGAGTGCTGCAGGTGTGTCGCTGATGTTTTTGCATAAACAGACACTCGGCTACTTTGGAGGGTGCACTCGGGCTAATTCAGACCTGATCGCACAGCAGCAATCAGGTCTGAAGTGCTCATGCGCCGGCGCTGCAGTGCACCGGCACATACCATACAGCCGATGTCGTAGCCCAGCGATCCCATCTGCCTGATTGACAGGCAGAGGCGGGAGGGGGCGGGCCGGCGGCGTTTAGCTGCCATTTAGGGGGCGTGGTCTGGGCAACGCAGGCGTGCCCGTACCGTTGGGGGGGGGGGGGGGGCAGGTCGTGGTGGCTGCGTGACATCACACGCAGCCGCTGCGACCCAGGCAGCAACAAGAAGCTCCCTGCCAGCGCGCAGGAGTTGCGCTGGCTGGGAGCTACTCCTAAAGTACAAAAGCTACGACGGGACAGGGACTGACATGCGGGGCGGGCTAGGTGTCCCCCCGCATGTCTGTGTGACTGATCGTAGATGTGCTAAATTTAGCACATCTACGATCAGGTCTGATTCAGCCCCTCAGATGGAAAATCTGCAACTGCCATAGGGCTGGTGAAAGTTTTGATGGTGTGACTGATGGTGGCATCTAAAGACCTTATTACAGCATCTACAGATGCTCATAGTGACCAGCCACCACCACCTGCCATCAGGAGCGTATCTACCCACTGTCCAGGATGGCACTCGCCAGGGGCACCAGCCTAGGAGGGTGCACCGCCCAGCGGTACCACCCTTGGCCAATGGGTGAAATCCCTTAAACCGTAGCGTCCAGTAATACCTGGAGTGCCGAGCTGGGCATTGCGTGGAGTGCAAAGGCTCGCACAGTAGCCGGCGCTGGTGTCCGGCACCACAATGCACTACAGGGAATAAAATGATAGAAACTACAACTCCCAGCAACAATTGCTGTCGGGAGCTCGTGGCATATATGCTGGGGGAGGGGAGACTACATATATGTGCTTGGGGGGGTGAGGGCTATGTGCTGGGAGAGGACTATGGCTATGTGCTGGGAGGGGGATTATGACTATGTGCTGGGGGAGACTACAGCTATGTGCTGGGGGGATTACGGCTATGCGCTTGGGGCAGGACCAGGTCAACAATACATATATGTGCTTGGGGGGGTGCTATTGCTATTTGCTGGGAGGAGACAATGGCTATGTTCTTAAGGGAGGTGGGGGTTGCTATGGCTATGTGTTGGGGGGACTATGGATACGTCATTGGGGAGGTGATGGGGTTATGGCTATGTGCTGGGAAGGGACTATGGCTATGTGCTGGGAAGGGACTATGGCTGTGTGCTGGGAGGAGGATGGTGACTATGGCTGTGTGCTGGGAGGGGGATGGTGACTATGGCTATGTGCTGGGAGGGGAATGGTGACTATGGCTATGTGCTGGGAGGGGGATGATGACTATGGCTATGTGCTGGGAGGGAGATGGTGACTATGGCTATGTGCTGGGTGGGACTACGGCTATTTGCTGGGAGGGCACTATGGCTATGTGCTTGGAGACTACAGCTATGTGCTGGGAGGGGGATGGTAACTATGGCTATGTGCTGGGAGGGGGATGATGACTATGGCTATGTGCGGGGAGGGAGATGGTGACTATGGCTATGTGCTGGGTGGGACTACGGCTATTTGCTGGGTGGGGACTATGGCTATGTGCTTGGAGACTACAGCTATGTGCTGGGAGGGGGATGGTAACTATGGCTATGTGCTGGGAGGGGGATGGTAACTATGGCTATGTGCTGGGAGGGGGATGATGACTATGGCTATGTGCGGGGAGGGAGATGGTGACTATGGCTATGTGCTGGGTGGGACTACGGCTATTTGCTGGGTGGGGACTATGGCTATGTGCTTGGAGACTACAGCTATGTGCTGGGAGGGGGATGGTAACTATGGCTATGTGCTGGGAGGGGGATGGTGACTATGGCTATGTGCTGGGAGAGGGATGGTGACTATGGCCAGAGGTGTAGCTATGTGCCATGGTGCCCGGAGCAAGGTATTTGTCAGCTCCCCCTCCCCTGTACTAAATTGTGTCCATGTTACATTTGAAAAGAAAAATCCTAAATTGGTGACAGGACTGTTTCTAGACCTTGTGGAGCTCAGGGTAAACATTTCCTTTGGGCGTCACCCATGTTTAAAACAGGAACAGTGTTCACTGAAGGCACGCAACAAAAATATAGGGTCATGGGGAAGGGGCGCAGTACCCCTTATACACTTTACACCACACAGTAGAGCCCCCTTTTCTCTGACGTCCTAGTGGATGCTGGGAACTCCGTAAGGACCATGGGGAATAGCGGCTCCGCAGGAGACTGGGCACAAAAGTAAAGCTTTAGGACTACCTGGTGTGCACTGGCTCCTCCCCCTATGACCCTCCTCCAAGCCTCAGTTAGATTTTTGTGCCCGGCCGAGAAGGGTGCACACTAGGGGCTCTCCTGAGCTTCTTAGTGAAAGTTTAGTTTTAGGTTTTTTATTTTCAGTGAGACCTGCTGGCAACAGGCTCACTGCATCGAGGGACTAAGGGGAGAAGAAGCGAACTCACCTGCGTGCAGAGTGGATTGGGCTTCTCAGGCTACTGGACACCATTAGCTCCAGAGGGACCGAACACAGGCCCAGCCTCGGAGCTCGGTCCCAGAGCCGCGCCGCCGGCCCCCTTACAGAGCCAGAAGCAAGAAGAGGTCCGGAAAAATCGGCGGCAGAAGACATCAGTCTTCAACAAGGTAGCGCACAGCACTGCAGCTGTGCGCCATTGTTACTCAGGAACACTTCGGTCACTGAGGGTGCAGGGCGCTAGGGGGGGGCGCCCTGAGCAGCAATGTAAACACCTTGGCTGGCATAAATACACCACATATAACCCCCAGGGCTATATGGATGTATTTTAACCCCTGCCAGAACTCACCAAAAAGCGGGAGAAAAGGCCGCCGAGAAGGGGGCGGAGCCTATCTCCTCAGCACACGGGCGCCATTTTCCATCACAGCTCCGCTGGAAGGACGTCTCCCTGACTCTCCCCTGCAGTCCTGCACTACAGAAAAGGGTAAAAAAGAGAGGGGGGCACTAATTTGGCGCAGTTTTGATACTAACAGCAGCTATAAAGGGAAAAGCACATTTTATAGTGGTATTCCTGTCTATATATAGCGCTCTGGTGTGTGCTGGCATACTCTCCCTCTGTCTCCCCAAAGGGCTAGTGGGGTCCTGTCCTCTATCAGAGCATTCCCTGTGTGTGTGCGGTGTGTCGGTACGATTGTGTCGACATGTTTGAGGAGGAAAATGAGATGGAGACGGAGCAGTTGCCTATTATACAGTTGTCACCCCCTAGGGAGTCGACACCTGAGTGGATGAGCTTATGGAAGGAATTGCGTGACAGTGTCAGCTCTTTACGACAGACAGTTGACGACATGAGACAGCCGGCTACTCAGCTTGTGCCTGTCCAGGGGTCTCAAACGCCATCAGGGGCTTTAAAACGCCCGTTACCTCAAATGGCAGACACAGACACGGATACTGACTCCAGTGTCGATGATGAGGAGACAAACGTGACTTCCACTAGGGCCACACGTTACATGATTGAAGCAATGAAAAATGTATTGCATATCTCTGATAATACAAGTACCACTAAAAAGGGTATTATGTTTGGTGAGAAAAAACTGCCTGTAGTTTTTCCTGTATCCGAGGAATTAAATGAAGTGTGTGATGAGGCGTGGGTTTCCCCCGATAAAAAACTGATAATTCCTAAAAGGTTATTGGCATCGTACCCTTTCCCGCCAGAGGATAGGGCACGTTGGGAAACACTCCCTAGGGTGGATAAAGCGCTCACACGCTTGTCTAAACAGGTAGCACTACCCTCTCCTGATACGGCCGCCCTAAAGGAACCTGCCGATAGAAAGCTGGAGAATATCCTAAAATGTATATACACTCACACGGGTGTTATACTGCGACCAGCAATCGCCTCAGCCTGGATGTGCAGTGCGGGCCTGGCGTGGTCGGATTCCCTGACTGAAAATATTGATACCCTAGATAGGGACAGTATATTACGGACTATAGAGCATTTGAAGGATGCATTTCTATATATGCGTGATGCACAGAGGGATATTTGCAGACTGGCATCAAGAGTTAGCGCGCTCTCCATTTCTGCAAGAAGAGGTTTATGGACGCGGCAGTGGTCAGGTGATGCGGATTCTAAAAGGCACATGGAAGTATTGCCTTATAAGGGGGAGGAGTTATTTGGGGTAGGTCTATCAGACCTGGTAGCCACGGCAACTGCTGGAAAATCCACATTTTTACCCCAGGTAGCTTCTCAACCTAAGAAGACGCCGTATTATCAGGCGCAGTCCTTTCGGCCCCATAAGGGCAAGCGGGCAAAAGGCGCCTCATTTCTGCCCCGTGGCAGAGGGAGAGGAAAAAGGCTGCAACAAACAGCCAGTTCCCAGGAACAAAAGCCCTCTCCCGCCTCCGCAAAGTCCTCAGCATGACGCTGGGGCTTTACAAGCGGACACAGGCACGGTGGGGGCACGTCTCAAGAAGTTCAGTGCGCAGTGGGCCCACTCGCAAGTGGACCCCTGGATCCTTCAGGTGGTATCTCAGGGGTACAAATTGGAATTCGAGACGTCTCCCCCTCGCCGTTTTCTAAAGTCTGCTTTACCGACGTCTCCCTCAGACAGGGAGGCAGTATTGGAAGCCATTCACAAGCTGTATTCCCAGCAGGTGATAATCAAGGTACCCCTCCTACAACAGGGAAAGGGGTACTATTCCACACTATTTGTGGTACTGAAGCCGGACGGCTCGGTGAGACCAATTTTAAACCTAAAATCCTTGAACACTTACATACAAAGGTTCAAATTCAAGATGGAGTCACTCAGAGCAGTGATTGCAAACCTGGAAGAAGGGGACTATATGGTGTCTCTGGACATCAAAGATGCTTACCTACATGTCCCAATTTACCCTTCTCACCAAGGGTACCTCAGGTTTGTGGTACAGAACTGTCACTATCAGTTTCAGACGCTGCCGTTTGGATTGTCCACGGCACCCCGGGTCTTTACCAAGGTAATGGCCGAAATGATGATACTCCTTCGAAGGAAGGGAGTTTTAGTTATCCCTTACTTGGACGATCTCCTGATAAGGGCAAGATCCAGGGAACAGTTGGAAGTCGGAGTAGCACTATCTCAGATAGTGCTGCGCCAGCACGGTTGGATTCTCAATATTCCAAAATCGCAGCTGATCCCGACGACACGACTTCTATTCCTAGGGATGATCCTGGACACAGTCCAGAAAAAGGTGTTACTCCCGGAGGAGAAAGCCAGGGAGTTATCCGAACTAGTCAGAAATCTCCTAAAACCAGGCCAAGTCTCAGTGCATCAATGCACAAGGGTCCTGGGAAAGATGGTGGCTTCTTACGAAGCAATCCCATTCGGCAGATTCCACGCAAGAACCTTCCAGTGGGATCTGCTAGACAAATGGTCCGGGTCGCATCTTCAGATGCATCAGCGGATAACCCTGTCACCAAGGACAAGGGTGTCTCTCCTGTGGTGGTTGCAGAGTGCTCATCTTCTAGAGGGCCGCAGATTCGGCATTCAGGACTGGGTCCTGGTGACCACGGATGCCAGCCTGAGAGGCTGGGGAGCAGTCACACAGGGAAGAAATTTCCAGGGCTTGTGGTCAAGCCTGGAGACATCACTTCACATAAATATCCTGGAGCTAAGGGCCATCTACAATGCTCTAAGCCTAGCAAGACCTCTGCTTCAAGGTCAGCCGGTGCTGATCCAGTCAGACAACATCACGGCAGTCGCCCACGTAAACAGACAGGGCGGCACAAGAAGCAGGAGGGCAATGGCAGAAGTTGCAAGGATTCTTCGCTGGGCGGAAAATCATGTGATAGCACTGTCAGCAGTGTTCATTCTGGGAGTGGACAACTGGGAAGCAGACTTCCTCAGCAGGCACGACCTCCACCCGGGAGAGTAGGGACTTCACCCAGAAGTCTTCCACATGATTGTGAACCGTTGGGAAAAACCAAAGGTGGACATGATGGCGTCCCGCCTCAACAAAAAACTAGACAGGTATTGCGCCAGGTCAAGGGACCCTCAGGCAATAGCTGTGGACGCTCTGGTAACACCGTGGGTGTACCAGTCAGTGTATGTGTTTCCCTCCTCTGCCTCTCATACCCAAGGTACTGAGAATCATAAGAAGGAGAGGAGTAAGGACTATACTCGTGGCTCCGGATTGGCCAAGAAGGACTTGGTACCCGGAACTTCAAGAGATGCTCACAGAGGACCCGTGGCCTCTACCTCTAAGAAGGGACCTGCTCCAGCAGGGACCCTGTCTGTTCCAAGACTTACCGTGGCTGCGTTTGACGGCATGGCGGTTGAACGCCGGATCCTGAAGGAAAAAGGCATTCCGGATGAAGTCATCCCTACCCTGATCAAAGCCAGGAAGGATGTAACCGTACAGCATTATCACCGTATTTGGCGTAAATATGTTGCGTGGTGCGAGGCCAGGAAGGCCCCTACAGAGGAATTTCAACTGGGTCGTTTCCTGCATTTCCTGCAAACAGGACTGTCTATGGGCCTAAAATTAGGGTCCATTAAGGTTCAAATTTCGGCCCTGTCGATTTTCTTCCAGAAAGAACTGGCTTCAGTTCCTGAAGTTCAGACGGTTGTCAAGGGGGTACTGCATATACAGCCTCCTTTTGTGCCTCCAGTGGCACCTTGGGATCTCAATGTAGTTTTGGGGTTCCTAAAATCACATTGGTTTGAACCACTCACCACTGTGGACTTAAAATATCTCACATGGAAAGTGGTAATGCTGTTGGCCCTGGCTTCAGCCAGGCGTGTCTCAGAATTGGCGGCTTTATCCTATAAAAGCCCTTACCTAATTTTTCATACGGACAGGGCAGAATTGAGGACTCGTCCTCAATTTCTCCCTAAGGTGGTTTCAGCGTTTCACTTGAACCAGCCTATTGTGGTACCTGCGGCTACTAGGGACTTGGAGGACTCCAAGTTGCTGGACGTAGTCAGGGCCCTGAAAATATATGTTTCCAGGACGGCTGGAGTCAGAAAATCTGACTCGCTGTTTATCCTGTATGCACCCAACAAGCTGGGTGCTCCTGCTTCTAAGCAGACTATTGCTCGTTGGATTTGTAGTACAATTCAGCTTGCACATTCTGTGGCAGGCCTGCCACAGCCAAAATCTGTAAAAGCCCATTCCACAAGGAAGGTGGGCTCATCTTGGGCGGCTGCCCGAGGGGTCTCGGCTTTACAACTTTGCCGAGCAGCTACTTGGTCAGGGGCAAACACGTTTGCTAAATTCTACAAATTTGATACCCTGGCTGAGGAGGACCTGGAGTTCTCTCATTCGGTGCTGCAGAGTCATCCGCACTCTCCCGCCCGTTTGGGAGCTTTGGTATAATCCCCATGGTCCTTACAGAGTTCCCAGCATCCACTAGGACGTCAGAGAAAATAAGAATTTACTTACCGATAATTCTATTTCTCGTAGTCCGTAGTGGATGCTGGGCGCCCATCCCAAGTGCGGATTGTCTGCAATACTTGTACATAGTTATTGTTACAAAAATCGGGTTATTATTATTGTGAGCCATCTTTCCAGAGGCTCCTCTGTTATCATGCTGTTAACTGGGTTCAGATCACAGGTTGTACGGTGTGATTGGTGTGGCTGGTATGAGTCTTACCCGGGATTCAAAATCCTTCCTTATTGTGTACGCTCGTCCGGGCACAGTATCCTAACTGAGGCTTGGAGGAGGGTCATAGGGGGAGGAGCCAGTGCACACCAGGTAGTCCTAAAGCTTTACTTTTGTGCCCAGTCTCCTGCGGAGCCGCTATTCCCCATGGTCCTTACGGAGTTCCCAGCATCCACTACGGACTACGAGAAATAGAATTATCGGTAAGTAAATTCTTATTATACACGTTACACAACCCGGTAGAGCTGCTTAAACATGTTTGGCCACAGTAGTGTCTGTTATTCACATTACACCACACAGTAGTATCCCTTATACACTTTACACCACACAGTAGTACCCCTTATACACTTTACACCACACAGTAGAGCCCCCTTATACACGTTACACAACCCGGTAGAGCTGCTTAAACATGTTTTGCTACAGTAGAGTCACTTATATATGTTACACCACAGTAGAGCCTACATATTAAGCCAGACTAGAGACACTTTTACACATTATACCACAGTAGAGCAGCTCATACAGGTTACTCTGCAGCTTCTAATGCAGAGAGAGGTTTTACAGGAGCAGCCGGGGCAGAGAGAGGTGCTGCAGCATCAGTGTAGAGAGAGGTGCTGTAGCAGCCAGGGCAGAGAGGGATGCTGCAATAGCCAGGGTAGAAAGAGGTGCTGCAGCAACTGGGACAGAGAAAGAGATGCTGCAGCAGCTGGGGCAGAAAAATATGCTGCAGGGGCAGAGAGTGATTTAGCAGGACAGAAGTAACCCTGCTCAACAACTGCAAGCAGTGAGACATATAAAGAGGACGGCAGAGCTCCGGCATGTGCTGGCTGTCAGTGTCACCTCTGGCTTGCCCTTTTCCCTATCTAGTCTCTGAGTCAGTGTGTTCCCTATCTGCTTCTTCTCCTCCTCCTGCTCCGTGGCTGTCTGTAAAGTGGCCCGCGGTATAGCGGGCAGAGGAAGGGTGGGGCAGGCTCGGCACACCCTCTAACTTTTCTGGCGCCCGGAGCTCGCGCTCCACAGGACCCACCCTCGCTACACCCCTGACTATGGCTATGTGCTGAGAGGGGGCTATGACTATGTGCTGGGGGGACTACAGCTATGTTGTGGGAGGAGAGAGACTACGGCTATGTGCTTGGGGAGGTGTGGAGGGAAGCGGGGCGGCTATCATTATGTTGTGTGTGTGGGGGGGGGGGGGTGTCTATGGTTATTCCCACAAGATCATTATCCTTTTTTGCACATGCACCTTCCCTTTTTCAAATATGGGGTATGAGGAGGAGGAGGGGGTTGCGGCACCCCTAGATACACGCCTGCCGCGCACAATATCAGCAGCAGCTCCATAGATTCACATTGTGTTGCATACGGTAGTGATTGGAAATCCTGTTTGAACGTGTGATTTATTATATGTGATTACTAGATGTGAATATGTGGGTCACATGCATAAAAAATCATTTTACTTGATATTTTATAGCTTAATGTAGGTTTTAAGCTACACATATTGTGCTTGACCTACATAAGGCACGCAGACTGCAGCAAAGGCGATATAAAGTACATATCATCTACCCACACTATGCAGAACATTACCCCAGTGGCACAGACAGGGTGGGGGGCAGGTATTCCTTGCCCTGGCCCAGCGGGTAACCATCTCCTCTCCCGTAACAAGCAGCGGCATGGTAAGAAAGAAGCCACCGCTGCTACAGGAGCTTGTCTGCAACAACAGTCTCCCTGTGCAGCGGAGGGGAAGGGATCACACTCGACACCCCACTCAAACCTCTTCCCCCATCCACCCCTGGCTGACCACCATTCAGCGCCCACATAGTCTATTTTTTTACATTTTTGCACAGAGGGGGCCTGGCCACAGCTCCCCAAATTTGCCACGTACCCTCGCAGTACCAGTGCCCGACAAAGCTGTTGGTACAGTACAATGGGCCTAATTCAGACCTGATCGCTCGCTAGCTATTTTTTGCAGCGCTGCGATCAGATAGTCGCCGCCTATAGGGGAGTGTATTTTCGCTTTGCAAGTGTGCGATCGCATGTGCAGCCGAGCGGTCCAAAAAAATGTTGTGCAGTTTCTGAGTTGCCCAGAACTTACTCAGCCGCTGCGATCGCTTCAGCCTGTCTGGGCCCGGAATTGACGTCAGACACCCGCCCTGCAAACGCTTGGACACGCCTGCATTTTTCCAAACACTCCCAGAAAACGGTCAGTTGACACCCACAAACGCCCTCTTCCTGTCAATCTTCTTGCGATCCGCTGTGCGAATGGATTCTTCGTTAAATCCATCGCACAGCAACGATCCGCTTTGTACCCGTATGACGCGCCTGTGCATTGCGGTGCATACGCATGCACAGTTTTTACCTAATCGTAGCGCAGTGAAAAAACCTAGCGTGCGATAAGGTCTGAATTACCCCCAGTGTCGTTACCATCTATATAAACATAGGACACTACATAGTATGTAGTCTTCTTGTCGACTTTCACTATGTCTGCATCAGAATGCCGAATGTTATAATGTTAACACATGGTTAAATTGTCAACATAGTAAAAATGGCGACAATGGCATTAGGCCTAGCTGTAGGGTTGACTCACCTGAAACACGTATTGTCAACTGTGTGACCAATTTGACATTTCATCAGCGTCGACGACCGACACACCTGTCTTAATTAGTAATGGCACCTGCCCCATACTAGCTATGCACCCACAACTCCTTCATGACACTCTCAGAAGCTGGGGAGGTTATGTGAGCTGGCATAGTTGCCACCCTGACACAGGTAGTTTCACCGAAGGCAGATCTGTATATGGGCTCTCGCCGGGCATATAAAGATGCGTCAGCTGCCTGCCGGCTTTCCAGAGTTTGGTAAATGTGACCGTTTAGCAGCCCCTATAGAAACCTATGGGGGTTGGTTTTGCGGAGGACATAGAGGGGCTGTGGCAGATAATGGAGATAATTATAAATAGGCATCAGCACAACACACACGACTGTATTAAATCTAAGTAGCAAATACACACTTCCAAAATTTAGCCTACATTGCAATTACGATGTATAATTAGTGATGCTGCAGGCAACTTCAGGGGGCGGGGCCCGGGCTAGCACTTCATTAGGCCCCACCCCATAGCAGCAAAATGCTGCCATTTGCGGGTCAACGAGAAAGGGGCAGGGCTTAATGATGCAGTTTCCCATAATCTTGCCCCGCCGCAACAAACGGAGCAAGTACAAATGGTTGACACATAATTTGTCAACAGTTTTTTTTCGGGGGGGGGGGGGGGGGGGGTTTAGCATTTGAATCAACTTTCGGATTCGGAAATATCCTGCCCAAAGCTTGCTAGCCAGCGGCAGTGATCGTCGTCTGAACTGCGCGTGTGTACCCCGGGATCCCAGTGAGATGCTATCAGCATCCCAGGGCTGCGATCGCCTCTGCCTGATTGACAGGCAGAGGCGGTTGCCACAGCGGCTGCGTGATGTCACACGCAGCCGCTGCGACTTGGGATGCGGCGAGTAGCGGTCTGCCTGTGTGCAGGAGCAGCGCTGGTAGAGAGCTACTCATCAGGTACAAAAGCATTGCCGCTGTGCGATGCTTTTGTACCTGTGCGGGGGGCTGGGCGTCCCCCCGTATGTCTGTGAAACTGGTCGTAGATGTGCTAAATTTAGCACATCTACGATCAGATCTAAATTAGGCCCACAGTACACTAATTGGGGTTCCACCTGCTTTGACAGCGAAAACGACACAAAAAAATATTTGAAATATGTCGGCCATTTGTTATGTTGACCTTTTCATATGTCGACCTTTCTTCCTATCTAGCTTTTGTCATGTTGACCTTTTCATGTTTGACCTTTTCACCCTATCGACCTACCGCATGTTGACCTAATGACTGTAGACCTTTTTCATGTAGATCTGATGATCTATACTCGCTGTGCATGTGCAGGTCTCTGGGAACATGGTGTCTGCTAAATGTTCCCAGTGATTTTTCTATTGCGCTTGACAAAATCACTGGGAAAATGGCCGCTGCTCCATTTTCCTGGTGAGATAAGTATTACTAAGGGTGCGCTGTGTGGGCCCCCCTTGTGTCCAGGGGCTTGTAGACATCCCATTAGTATAACCCAGAATTTTGCTGTCATGAAAGCCACTATTTTATATCAGTTAAGACCCAATTATATAAAGCAACAACATTAGTTATTGGTAGTATTGCAACTGTATTCTTTATGTAATCAGCCAACAATTGAGAGCTAAAATAGTTTCGGAAATTGACGCTTCCAGAACAATGCAGTATAATGTCTGTACTAGTCTGGGACTGTTCTAGTGTATGTGTCCATGGCTGTGTAACATGATCCGCTTTGCTAATGATTGCTGTTACCCGCTAGCTGACAGCCCAGACACTGCATTCAGTATGAAGCCGGTGATTTCCTGAAAACGATCAATTATTTATATATTACTTCCTCATGTAGGACAATCACTAACCATTTATAATTGCTACAAGCAAGAATTATTCTGCCTCAGTGAGTGTCACCCAGCCTCAGATATCATTCGCCAGACACGAATGTCTCTCTTAATGATATGTAAATCGTAGGTAATTACCGCCACGCAGGGCCTTGAGTTTCTCAAAGTGACAACGCCGATGATTCAATTGAAGTCTTGAGAACAATGGTTCTGAAATCATGGAGAATTTGGAAGCGCTGGATATAAAAAGAAAACTGCGCAATATCTACAGCGATAGATGCAATTTCATTTACCTGGAAATTGCTTTCGCACGCTCTTACCCAGGAGAGAGGGACTGGGGTCATGGCCAGCAGCTCACAGAGCGACGGGCATTACACCACAGTGGCAAAAACGGGGCTGTGGCAGCCGATCGCGGCACTTCCCATGAGGCGCTATGCCTGCTAATTTTGGACACTAGGGGGTATATTTACTAAGGTCCCGATTTCATTCGTTTTTGTTTTTTGGTCTAAGGGGTAAGTTTTTACTAAGATGGGAGTTCTATTTAAGATGGGATGTTGCCCATAGCAACCAATCAGATTCCAGGTATTATGTTCTAGAATAGGGGTGGGCAAAATACGGCCCGCGAACCGATCCTGCCCGGCCCACTGCCGCCCACCTGCGCGCAATGACAAGCGGCCCGACCAGCTGAGCTGCTTGTCATTGCTCGGCAGTACTACCTCCAAGATACCGGCGCCAGTCCAGGGGCGGAACTGCCGGAGACAATGGAGTTTTTTGCCGCAGTGCTCCAGCCCTGATGTGAGCACTTCGACTCCATTGTCCCGGCCAGCTTCCAGCCCAGGTCAACGGCAGCGGCTGCGAGCTGATGCCTGCAGCTGCGCGGCTCTATTAGCCGCAGCCGGCACTATGTGATCTTTCCCCTCCTGCTCCTTGTCAGCCTGCACAGCTCCTCCTCCTCCTTGGCCTGCTACTCTTACTTACCCTCCGAGTCCCAGCCAGCCAGGCAAAGATCCGCCTCTGAGACAAGGGGAAGGACTTTGCTTTGCACTGCAGTCAGAGGTGGGCTCTCAGTCACAGGGGTCTCTCGGGCATGTGTCCTGGGCCCCCCTCCTTCAATGGGACATCCCTGATTACCAGAAAGGAGGAAGCAGTGTCCCAGCAGGGGTGGGGGCGGGGCTACCCAGCACGGAGCACAGCCCTGATGCTCCTGCACTTTAACATGCAACATGCATGGCACTGGCAGATAGGATGATGGACCTGTCAAAGTTTCCATGCAGTGACAGTGTTTAAGGTATGAGGGACCATAAATGATATTATGTCTGTGTAACTGTATATGATAATGTGCCTGTAACTCTGTATATGTCTCTGTGTAACTCTATATGTGTCTGTAGCTCAGTATGTGTGTCTGTAGCTCTGTATGTGTCTGTAGCTCTGTATATGTGTCTGTGTAACTCTGTGTATACTGTATGTCTGTAACTCTGTATATGTATCTGTGTAACTATGCATCTGTAATTCTGTGTATGTGTTGGATCAGTATGATTCACCGCCGTTTGGGATCCCGGCGGTCAAAATACCGACGCCAGGATCCCGATATCTCGAAACCAACAGGGGTGAGTAAGGGGTGTTCTCCCCTCTCCCCATCCCCCTAACCCTCCCTCCCCGCAGCATAACGCTAACCTCCTCCCTTGGTGCCTAACCCTAACCACCCCCCATGGTTGCCTAAACCCAACCTCCTGTCCCCGCTGCCTAAACCTAACCTATCCCCCGTAGCCTAACCCTCCGAGGGTGGTGCCCAACCCTAACCTTCCCTCCTCGCAGCCTAATCCTAACCCACCTGGACGCAGCCTAACCAAAACCCTCCCCCCCCCCTACAGTGTGTAAAAGAGAGTTCTACCTGCTGTAATGTGTCATGTAAAGGGGGGCTTTACCTGCCGTGATGTGTAATAGGGGCTCTACCTGGAGTAATCTGTAAAATGGGTCTCTACCTGGCATAATGTGTGACGGGCTCTGCTGGCGTAATATGTGTAAAAGGGGCTCTACCTGGTGTTATGTGTGTAAGTGGTGCTACTGTGTGGCGTAATTTGAATAATGGATACTATTGTGCAGCCTAATATGAATCTGTATTATGTTTTGGCCACGCCTCTTCCACACAAAGCCACGTCCCTATATTTTTGGCGCATGGGGGGGGCTGCTATTTTGTGTGCGGCCCCCGAATACTGACAGGAAAGTGTCAAGTGGCCCCTCAGCTGAAATAATTGCCCACCCCTGTTCTAGAAGGTGCTAGATAAATGAGAAGTAGAATCTGATTGGCTGCTATGGGCAACATCCCATCTTAAATAGAACTCCCATCTTAGTAAATTTGCCCCTAAGTGTGATCACGGGAATTTACTAAACACAAATCTCAGCAGTGTTGGGGCTATTCGTATTGTTTTTCCAGGCAGAGTTCACAAATATGAATGGATAGACCATCGGTCAAACGCGGCTGTTTATGTATACAACTCTGTAATTTACTAAGAATTTGTATTCTCAATCACTGACGACAATAGCTAAACACTGCCGGTAAAGCATAGAATTCGTAAAAAAAAGGAGCTTTCAAATAGACCTGCTTTTTGCTGGCGTGTTCAGATAGTCATGCATGGATCAGTGAGATCCGTGCATGCTTATCTGTGTAAAAGGGTCAGAAATAGTTAAAAATCATTAAAAAAAATTGCATGCGGTCCCCCCTCCTAAGCATAACCAGCCTCGGGCTCTTTGAGCCGGTCCTGGTTGTTTAAATACCAGGGGGAAATTGACTGGGCCCCACCCCCCGTATTTTACACAACCAGCACCGGGCTCTTGGGCCGGCCCTGGTTCCAAAAATACGGGGGACAAAAGATGTAGGGGTCCCCCGTATTTTTAAAACCAGCACCGGGCTCCACTAGCCGAGAAAATAATACCACAGCCGGGGGACACTTTTATACTGGTCCATGCGGCCGTGGCATTACCCCCCCCTCCCCCCCAACTAGTCACCCCTGACCAGGGTACCCTGGAGGAGTGGGGACCCCTTAAATCAAGGGGTCCCCCCCTCCAGGCACCCAAGGGGTGAAGCCCGAGGCTGTCCCCAGCACCCCTGGGCGGTGGATGGGGGGCTGATAGCCTTTTTGTGTGTAAAAAAAAGAATATTGTCTTTTGTTTTAGAACTACAAGTCCCAGCAAGCCTCTACCGCTTGCTGGTACTTGGAGAACCACAAGTACCAGCATGCAGGAAAATAACGGGCCCGCTGGTACCTGTAGTTCTCTGCACAAATTACATCTGCCCCTCCCACATCTAGCTCCCTGCACACGTTACATCTGCTCCTCCCACATCTAACACTCTGCACTCGTTGCATCTGCCCCACCTGCAGCGCAGCAGGATTTTGTCCAGTTACTTGCTTATTTTTGCTTTGCTTCCAAGTCAGACTCAGCCCTATAGCATGTGGTAATTCCAGGGCCTGCCAGGAGAGCCAGGTTGATAGTTGTTAGAGGCCGGAGCTGCAGCACAATCTCAGCACTATAATCTCCCAAGGGTTTAACTGTATGATTACCTGTGGAGAGTGTGGTGACTGAGAGTTCTGCTTCTGGAGAGGCTGTGCCACAGCTTGAGGCCGCACAGCCCCTGAGGAACAGAGCTGACCTCTCTTGGTGCCAACGTTACTTATAACCATCAAACCATCCCTAGGGACATTCCCCTCTTGCTGTTGAGGTACGTTGGCCTCCAGCACATGTGGGTGTTCTCTCAGCTGCCCGGTCTCCTTTCCTGCATATCCTGCTTCCTCTGATGCTCTCATTCTGTCGCTACCCTCATGCATCTGATATATCAGTGTCACATCCTGACCTGCTAAGCCTGGCCACTGCGTCTGCACAGTCTCTGACATTAGCGCCTCGCGGCTCACAAGCTGTTTGTCAGTTTCTTTAGTCTTTAGCTCTGTGCAGCCTTCTGTGGGAATCAGCGTCCGGACAGTAAGGGAGTACAGCAGACAGGCGCACTGCAGCGGAGACGGCTGTGTGTTCTGTGCATGTTGTGAAGGTCACGGATAAGACGAATCGCATATGGTGCTGCTGATGTGGGACACTGTACCCTCCTCATTGTATATAATGGACATGCGACTGCGAGGCAATGACAGGCTCCCAGCAGATGGGTTTGATATATCTTATTGACGGTTAGAATGTCAACATTTTTCATGAGATTGTTGATATGATCATAGTGTTGAAATGTAACATGTCATCATATTCAACATGCTAATCCTAACCCTAACACTAATTCTAGCCCTAATGCTAATCCTAATCCTGACCGTAATGTTAATCCTAACGCTAATCCTAACCCTAATGCTAATCCTAATCCTGACCGTAATGCTAATCCTAACCCTAATGCTAATCCTAACCCTAATGCTAATCCTAATCCTGACCTTAATGCTTTCCTAACCATAACCCTAACGCTAATGCTAATCCTAATCCTGACCGTAATCCTAACCATAACCCTATTGCTAATCCTAACCCTGACCATAATGCTAATCCTAACCATAACCCTAACACTAATATGCGATCATGAGATTGTTGATATGATCATAGTGTTGAAATGTAACATGTCATCATATTCAGCATGCTAATCCTAACCCTAACACTAATTCTAACCCTAATGCTAATCCTAATCCTGACCGTAATGTTAATCCTAACGCTAATCCTAACCCTAATGCTAATCCTAATCCTGACCGTAATGCTAATCCTAACCCTAATGCTAATCCTAACCCTAATGCTAATCCTAATCCTGACCTTAATGCTTACCTAACCATAACCCTAACGCTAATGCTAATCCTAATCCTGACCGTAATCCTAACCATAACCCTATTGCTAATCCTAACCCTGACCATAATGCTAATCCTAACCATAACCCTAACACTAATCCTAATCCTGACCCTAATGCTAATCCTAACCATAACGCTAATCCTAACCCTAATGCTAATCCTAACCATAACCCTAATGCTAATCCTAACCATAACCCTAATGCTAATCCTAACCCTACTGCTAATCCTAACCATAACCCTAACGCTAATGCTAATCCTAATCCTGACCGTAATCCTAACCATAACCCTAATGCTAATCCTAACCATAACCCTAATGCTAATCCTAACCATAACCCTAATGCTAATCCTAACCCTACTGCTAATCCTAACCATAACCCTAACGCTAATGCTAATCCTAATCCTGACCGTAATCCTAACCATAACCCTAACACTAATCCTAATCCTGACCCTAATGCTAATCCTAACCATAACGCTAACGCTAATCCTAACCCTAATGCTAATCCTAACCATAACCCTAATGCTAATCCTAACCATAACCCTAATGCTAATCCTAACCCTACTGATAATCCTAACCATAACCCTAATGCTAATTCTAACCATAACCCTAATGCTAATCCTGACCCTACTGCTAATCCTAACCATAACCCTAATGCTAATCCTAACCATAACCCTAATGCTAATCCTAACCATAACCCTAATGCTAATCCTAACCCTACTGCTAATCCTAACCATAACCCTAATGCTAATTCTAACCATAACCCTAATGCTAATCCTGACCCTACTGCTAATCCTAACCATAACTCTAATGCTAATCCTAACCCTAATGCTAATCCTAACCATAACCCTAATGCTAATCCTAACCATAACCCTAATGCTAATCCTAACCATAACCCTACTGCTAATCCTAACCATAACCCTACTGCTAATCCTAACCATAACCCTACTGCTAATCCTAACCATAACCCTAATGCTAATCCTAACCATAACCCTACTGCTAATCCTAACCATAACCCTAATGCTAATCCTAACCATAACCCTACTGCTAATCCTAACCATAACCCTAATGCTAATCCTAACCATAACCCTACTGCTAATCCTAACCATAACCCTAATGCTAATCCTGACCCTAACGCTAATCCTAACCGTAACCCTAACGCTAATCCTAACCCTAATCGTAATGCTTATCCTAACCTTAATTATAAAAACTAATCCTCACACTGATCCTAACCCTAATCCTAACGCTACTAACACTAAACCTAACGTCATTTACCATGTGGACACTGGGAAAATGTCAACTTTTTGAAGATGTCAACATGTTAACTGTCAACATTATGTTGACATGCTGACCGAATCCCGTATGTCATACCTAGGAGCAGTACTTCCATTGTACTTTTACAGTCCGCTGACCTGTCTTCTACTGTCACTATTTTCAGGTTTCCCATGATTTTGCTATCAACTTCAACCCTGATGACGATGAATGTGAAGGTAAGGGAATGAGAGGAGACGTGAGTGAATGAGGGAAAGGTTGTGCGTGGGATCTGTGGCCCCATGTTGAGTGGATGCGTGATGGCTAATGAAAACCACGGCTCCCTCTGTATTACAGCAGCTGTTCAATACTTTCATTTGGATGTAAGTAAGACACACAAACATTCTGCAATATAACCATCCAAAAGAACTTCATCAAAGCCAACATCAGATGGTGACATAACCGTCCCCAATGAATTTACCGATGGGGGTTTGTGACTCTGCCGCTTGCAAGATTCTAACTCTCTGAGACGCTAGTTGGAGGAGGAGGATTGAGAATGTCAGTGCTGCAGACACGTCTGCTCTCCACGCAGAGCTGGCCCTAACCAATATGATGCCCTAGGCAAGATTTTGGCTGGTGCCCCCTAGCACCACCACTGGTTCTGCCTCTGACCTTGCACCTCTTTCCCAGCACCATCACCCCTCACCCATAGCAGTCCTTGTACCCCCTATATTTTAAATAGGAACAGTTAGCACATTTGACGCACAGCCCAAAAAGGGGCATCTTCTTGCTGGGAAGGGGCACGGCCACACAATAGTAACCCCAATTCCAATTATGTCACACAGTACTGCAACTTTATTCACATTTTATCTTGCGATAGTGTCCATAATTCATATTACATCCCACAGTAGTATCACTTTACCTTATAAACGTTACTCCTTACAGTAGAGCCCCTTATTCACATTACATCACACTGAATTGCTCCTTATTCACATTACACCACACCTTATTGCTCTTCATTCACATTAGACGACACAGTAGTGCCCTTTCTATATGCAACGCCACATAGTAGAGCACCTTATACACATAATGCCACACATTAGTAATGCATTTATACACAATTCCACACAGTAATGCCCCTTACACATATGAGACACATTAATGTCCTTATAAACATAATGCACCTTACACATTATGACAACCTTTATTAATGCCCTTTTACACATAATGTCCCTTACACATATGCCGCACATTATTAATGCCCTTATACACATAATGACACACATAGTGCCCCCTACACATTTGCTGCACATTATTAGTGCCCCTATACACATAATGACACACATACAGTAGTACCCTGTTACACATATGCCGCACATTATGAATGCCCTTATACACACAATGACACACATAGTGGCCCTTTACACATATGTTGCACATTATTAATGCATTTTTACATGACACACATAATGCTCCTTACACATATTCTGAACACTACTGCACAACCAACCCACTCACATGCACACAGCACTCACACTTCCACTAACACTGTGACCTCTGCCTCTGCTTGGATACAGATGTGTCCTCACAAATCTTGCATCAATGCTAACGTCAGGCACCTTTTTTTAATGAAAATGCATCTTATTTGCATTGCTATGTGGCTAGGATGCACAAGCAGCTTCTGCTGATTAAACTGATATGCAGCATGCCTATATACTGTGTGAGACTGTGGCTGTATCTGCATATGAAATGCTACATACAGAATATAGGCATGCCACATATCATTTTAATCAGCAGAAGCTGCTGATGCCCCTAGGCATATCAAATTTCCTAGGCAATTGCCTAGTTTGCCTATGCCTATGGCCGGCTCTGTCTCCACGGATGTAAACAACCAACTGGATACTGTGGAGTCCATCCAAGCAGTGTTCTTCACACAATACGTGCCAGCAGTAGTGAATTATAAAATGTCCCTGCTGCTGGGGAATTGGCAAAACTCAAAGCAGTACTGAGGAGTATGTTACATGCTTGGCCAATGTACTAGATACCAAACCAGTTCTTTACGTTCACTTTAAGCAATTAATCAGGACTAGCAATAGCAAGACACATAGCAGATCTACATGTGTATGCAGGGCCGTCGAGAACAAGTATGGGCCCCGATTTTATAGGGGGCGTGACCAAATCTGAGAGGTGTGGTAGTGTCCACTTCTAAAAAAAATAAAAATACTATCTGTGCTGCATAGGGGGAGCCGCAAGCTGTCCCCCTCAGTAACTTCCCTGGCCACTATCTGTGGCACTGCAAAGGAGGACAATGTCCCCCTGAGCATCTGACTCAGGGACAATGTCCCCCTGAACATCTGACTCTGGCCCGAGTAAGGCCTACCTGGGTTGGTGGTGGCCTTGACCCCAGTTGGGTAGAATCAGCCTAACCTGTGTATTGGAGGAGAGAGCAGCTCAAGAGCTAAAGGGAGATGGCGACGGCTACCGTTGTTTCCCATCATGCATAATGACAACACCAACTAACAAGTATATAGGGAGGGGAGGGGGGAATCTTCACAGCCAAAGAGGTTGATACCAAATTGGCCACTACACTTCCAAGCACAGAGGGGTAAATTTACTAAAATTGTAGTTCTATTTAAGGGGGGCATTCCGAGTTGATCGCTCGCTAGCAATTTTTTGCTGCGCTGCAAACAGTCGCCGCCCACGGGGGAATGTATTTTCGCTTTGCAAGTGTGCGATCGCATGTGCAGCTGAGCGGTACGAAAAAGTTTTGTGCAGTCTCTGAGTAGATCAGAACTTACTCAGCCGCTGCGATCACTTCAGCCTGTTCTTGCCCGGAATTGACGTCAGACACCCGCCCTGCAAATGCTTGGTCACGCCTGCATTTTTCTAAACACTCCCAGAAAACGGTCAGTTGACACCCACAAACACCCTCTTCCTGTCAATCTCCTTGCGATCGGCTGTGCGAATGGATTCTTCGTTAAATTCTTCGGTCAGCAACGATCCGGTGCATGCGCAGTTCTGACCTGATCGCTGCGCTGCGAAAATCTGCAGCGTGCGATCAGGTCGGAATGACCCCCTAAGATGGGATGTTGCCCATAGCAACCAATCAGATTCCAGGTATTATCTTCTAGAAGGTTCTAGATAAATGAGTAGTAGAATCTGATTGGTAGCTATTGGCAACGTCCCATCGTAAAAAGAACTCCAATCTTAGTAAATTTATCCCATAATGTCCCTGAAACCCTCCCCTAAACCACATCTATAGTCTGGCCTCCCCTAAACCACATCTATAGTCTGGCCTCCCCTAAATACATGTATGGGCTGGCCTCTACTAAGTACCACCTACCAACAACCTCACACACAGTTATAACTAGTGATGAGCGGGTTCGGTTCCTCGGGATCCGAACCCCCCCGAACTTCACCCATTTTACACGGTTCCGAGGCAGACTCGAATCTTCCCGCCTTGCTCGGTTAACCCGAGCGCGCCCGAACGTCATCATCCCGCTGTCGGATTCTCGCGAGATTCGTATTCTATATAAGGAGCCGCGCGTCGCCGCCATTTTCACTCGTGCTTTGGAGATGATAGCGAGAGGACGTGGCTGCTTTCTCTCAGTTTCTGTGTTTAGTGTGCTGCAAATATCTGTGCTCAGTGTGCTGCAAATATCTGTGCTCAGTGTGCTGCAAATATCTACGTTCTCTGCCTGAAAAACGCTCCATATCTGTGCTCAGTGTGCTGCAAATATCTGTGCTCAGTGTGCTGCAAATATCTGTGCTCAGTGTGCTGCAAATATCTGTGCTCAGTGTGCTGCAAATATCTACGTTCTCTGCCTGAAAAACGCTCCATATCTGTGCTCAGTGTGCTGCAAATATCTGTGCTCAGTGTGCTGCAAATATCTGTGCTCAGTGTGCTGCAAATATATGTGCTCAGTGTGCTGCAAATATCTACGTTCTCTGCCTGAAAAACGCTCCATATCTGTGCTGCATTGTAGTATATAGTAGGAGGACAGTGCAGAATTTTGCTGTGACCACCAGTATATATATAGCAGTACGGTACAGTAGTCCATTGCTCTACCTCTGTGTCGTCAAGTATACTATGCATCCATACCTGTGCTGCATTTTAGTTGTGCGCAGTATATAGTAGGAGGACAGTGCAGAATTTTGCTGTGACCACCAGTATATATATAGCAGTACGGTACAGTAGTCCACTGCTCTTCCTCTGTGTCGTCAAGTATACTATGCATCCATACCTGTGCTTCATTTTAGTTGTGCGCAGTATATAGTAGGAGGACAGTGCAGAATTTTGCTGACCACCAGTATATATATAGCAGTACGGTACAGTAGTCCACTGCTCTACCTCTGTGTCGTCAAGTATACTACAAAAGTTCAGTAAAATGACCCAAAAATCAAAATTAAAAGCGTCTGATGAGAAGCGTAAACTTGCCAATATGCCATTTACGACACGGAGTGGCAAGGAACGGCTGAGGCCCTGGCCTATGTTCATGGCTAGTGGTTCAGATTCACGTGAGGATGGAAGCACTCATCCTCTTGCTAGAAAACTGCAGTGCCACTCCTAGATGGGCCAGGTGTTTGTGTCGGCCACTTGGCTCACTTAGCTTAGTCACACAGCTACCTCATTGCACCTCTTTTTTTCTTTGCATCATGTGCTGTTTGGGGACTATTTTTTAAATCTGCCATCCTGTCTGACACTGCAAGAGCCGCTCCTAGATGGGCCAGGTGTTTGTGTCGGCCACTTGGGTCACTTAGCCATCCAGCGACCTCGGTGCAAATTTTAGGACTAAAAATAATATTGTGAGGTGTTCAGAATAGACTGGAAATGAGTGGAAATTATGGTTATTGAGGTTAATAATACTATGGGATCAAAATGACCCCTAAATTCTATGATTTAAGCTGTTTTTGAGTTTTTTTTGTAAAAAAAAAACACCCGAATCCGACAAAAAATTTTCAGGGAGGTTTTGCCAAAACGTGTCCGAATCTAAAACATGGCCGCGGAACCGAATCCAAAACCAAAACACAAAACCCGAAAAATTTCCGGTGCACATCACTAGTTATAACCCTTCCCTGGCCAGTAGCAGCCACTCCACCATGCCCCTCTACATCAGTGGTTCCCAAACTCGGTCCTCAAGAACCCCAAACAGGTCATGTTTTCCTGGTCACCCAGTGGTGCACAGGTTTAGTCATTACTCACTGACACATTTGAAAAGATCTGCAGGTGGAGCTAATTATTTCACTTGTGATTTTGTGAGACCTGGAAAACATGAACTGTTTGGGAACCACTGCTCTACATGCATTCCGTTGCGCTATATGATATTGCCTTGATAATCCTACAGCAATACAAAGTGACCAGTGCTAAGATTAATAAGGGAATTGTTACTCTAATGACTGGCATTTCTGGAAGGTGTAGTGGAGTCGGCAGGCATATGGGTGATGTAATGAGCTCATAACTGATTTGGACAGAGAGCAGGTATTCCCATAGCTGACGTCCTTTGGGCATCACAAGAAGAAGCTGCAGTTGTTTAAGTGGTATTGTGCTTTTCTCACTTCTTACGCTGAAGGTGTGATTGCTTCATCAGCTGTGTGATATGTAACGTGTGCGCTGAGTGACTGCAGACACTGAATGCTGTTATGAGCTGTGATGCTGGAAGTATTATTACTGTAGCATCCTGTATAGGCACCTACTATTGTAATGTCCAACTGCAGCAAACCCAAGGTGCGATGACTGCCATACAAACACACAGTATATGTACTGAGACGGACGTTGAGTCATACTGTGAGTGTGTCGGAGTGGCACTGTGCCGCAGTCGTACTGTGCGTGTGTCGGTAGTGGCACTGTGCGTGTGTCGGTAGTGGCACTGTGCGTGTGCCGGGAGTGGCACTGTGTATGTTGCGGGAGTGACACTGTGTGTGTGTATCAGAGTGGTACTGTGCATATGTCAGAATGGCACTGTGCATGTTGCGGGACTGGCACTGTGCGTGTGCCGGGAGTGGCACTGTGCATGTGCCGGGAGTGGCAATGTGCGTGTGCCGGGAGTGGCACTGTGTATGTTGTGGGAGTGGCACTGTGTGTGTGTATCAGAGTGGTACTGTGTGTGTGTATCAGAGTGGTACTGTGCATATGTCAGAGTGGCACTGTGCGTGTGCCGGGAGTGGCACTGTGCGTGTGCCGGGAGTGGCACTGTGCGTGTGCCGGGAGTGGCACTGTGCGTGTGCCGGGAGTGGCACTGTGCGTGTGTCGGGAGTGGCAATGTGCGTGTGCCGGGAGTGGCACTGTGTATGTTGTGGGAGTGGCACTGTGCATATGTCAGAGTGGCACTGTGCGTATGTCAGAGTGGTACTGTGCATATGTCAGAGTGGCACTGTGCGTATGTCAGAGTGGTACTGTGCATATGTCAGAGTGGCACTGTGCGTGTGTCGGAGTGGCACTGTGGATGTATCAGAGTGACACTGTGCATGTGTTGCAGTGATCACAGTGAGGTTTTATTTGCAAAGTGGTTGACATTCAGGGACCATTTGTGGGCGATAACGGGGGTGGCTACTGCTCATAGTTCCGTCGGCCGGTCTGCATTACTCAGCGGTAGTCAGAAAGTCGATGATCGACTGATGTGTGTCTGATGGTTGCATCTTCGTGGCTTTGAGACATCACCAGTGGGTGCCTCAATGCAGATCCCGGTGGCTGCGACGTTTGCATATTTTCCCACAACCGCTGCGTACAGGATCTCATATATTTTTGATTATTTCATTTATGGCAAGTACCCGAACTTATATATCTGTGAATGTGACTAGTAAGTTGTTTATATGCAGCAAAGTGTACTTTAGATTTTGCATCCCTATGGTAATATGGTCACCATCCATCCATCTTCTTTTATTTGATATATCTGCTGGCTTATAGAACACTGAATCCATGACTTCTTGTTTATCACCTCTGTGTATAGGGATTCAGGGCATAGTGGAGTCTTACCAGAATTGCCTCCCCAAAATTCAGCTGTATGGACCCACAAACGTGGCACCTATCATATCCAGGGTGGCACGACTGGCAGCAGAGGAAGAGAGGACCAAAGAAGCTTCGGTGGGTGATACCACGGGGCATTCGTTGGAATGTTACATTGTGAAACCCAATTACTGCTAATCCCTGCATCAACCATCTGACCCCCGCTTTCTTGTTGCAGAAATATTACATTCTCCTCATCCTCACGGACGGAGTGGTAACAGACATGGCGGACACCAGGGAGGCTATTGTGCGGGCATCTTATTTGCCCATGTCCATTATCATCGTGGGTGTCGGGAATGCAGACTTTACCGACATGCAGATTCTGGATGGGGATGACGGGATACTGCGAGCGCCCAAAGGGGAACCTGTCCTCCGTGACATTGTCCAGTTTGTGCCATTTCGAGAATTCAAAAACGTAAGTTGCAAAATGATCCTATATAATAATCTATATAATAACCAGCATGACGGTTACCTAGAGCAATATATGAGCAATGGCCACATACATTTTAATAATTGGCTTATACAGTACAATGCAAAGATAAAACAAATGAAAACCATGTTAAAAAGGGATACACATATTACACATTACAGGCTGCAGTGTCTTTGAATTATCAAGTTGATTGTTCTGATCTTCCAATTATTGTTCCAGAGTGTACTGTAGGTGCCAAAGCCATAGAACACTGTACTGTATCTCTCCATTAGGACAGTATTAGCACTTAATGCAAGCCCCCGTTTCCATCTCAGTAACACAGTATCAAGTTTCACTTATCACCATGAACAGAATGAGACAGAACGGTTAGATGTGGTATGTTGAAGATAAGTCTTCTCCATGTAGTCGCCCTGCAGAACCGCACATTACTGCCAGCATTTCTTAGCCTTCTGCAACCCATCATTATAGAAGCCCTGTGATTGCCTTAGAACCACTGTTCCACTTCCAGAATGACATAATTTGTGTTGTCAAATCGCCTACCCCGAACTGGTTTCTTCATCTCAGGGAAGAGAAGGAAGTCGCTGGGTGTGAGATCAGGCAAATAGGGGAAATGGGGCAAAATTTCATAGCCACACCTGTCTGCTTCACAGCAGATGCTTGGGTGGTATGCGCGGGTGCACTGTCGCTTAGGAGACGGATGCCTTTGCTGATCATATAACAGTGTTTTTCTTTCACGGCATCTTCCAATTTCTGCAGAAGGGGGCAGTAGTAAGCGCTGGTGGTGGTCTGACCCTTCAGAAGGTAATCAGTTACAATTACGCCACAACAGTCCCCCAAAAAAAGGACAGCCATGTCCTTCCCTGCAGATTTCTGCTCCTTAGCCTTTTTGGGTGGGGTGGGGTGGGAGAGGAGGAATGTTTCCATTTCCTGCTCATTTCTTTGGTCTCCGGATCGTACAGTTAGACCCAGCATTCATCCATAGTCATAAGACGTGCAAAGAAATTCTCTTTTTATCCTGCTCCAGCAGAGTCGACATCCGCTGCACAACAGGGAAACCCATCGTGATGACACTTTAGACATGTGCCGTTGCTCATGCATAATCTTCCACACACTTCCATAACCTGGACCAACTTCTTTGATGATCACTTCTATGGTTAGTTGTTTGTCTTCGAGGACAAGAGCCTCCATTTTCTTCACTGGGTCAACATCATCTGTGATTAAGGGTCTCCCAGATTGAGGCTCATCTAAGAGGGACATGTGTCCAGTTTGAAAGTTGCTTTTCCACCTCACAACAGTGTCATATGATGGACTTTGATCACCCTAAACAGCCACCTTTCCATCATGGATTTGTCGGACGCTGTTACCCTTCAAATGGAGGATCCTAATATATCTGCGGGCTTCAGCTTTGTCCATCATGCAGCTTACTGACATTTACCAGCTGCTTATTATGAAACAAGCTGACATACTGTAAGTAGCTGTAATTTACAACATCATACGCATAAGGATCATTGATTATGTTGATCAGATTACATCCAGATATCTCAATAACTTCATGGTGATAATTAAAACTTTGATACCCCCTCGTACTATAACAATTTTACAATAAACTCCATCTGACGAAGCGGGCACTTGTCCCATGAAACGCGACAAAGAATCTCTGATTCACACTGGATCACGTACTGTGCATTAATGCAATGAACTGCTGAAACCAATTACTGCTGGACCTGAATACATCATTGGGGTTTATTCCATAATAGAGGAGAATGGCTCCATTGAAGTTCTGACACCATGTACTTGAACCTCACCTCTGTGGCGGGTATTCAATTTGAATGGAATACTAAATATCAGTATACAGTATACACTGTGCAGCATCCCTCCCGGTACACCTGCACCCAAGAGACTTTCTTTCTCTATAGTTTTACTTTTCAGGCAGATTGGTTTCTGTTTGTTGTCCTTGGGTCCAACAGGTTAACTTGTCTCTATACCATAGATATAGTAGGATGGGGACAACAGTATGTTTCCATATGCAAAAAAACAACCTATATGCGAGAATGTTATTTCAAGGGGGATGCTTCTTAATTGAATAGAGAACGGTATACAGTAGCACGCAATGTACAACAGGTTTGCACCTCTGTTACTGACAAATCTTATGGTTGTGTGTTTCAGGCTTCGCCAGCTGCCCTGGCAAAGTGTGTCCTGGCCGAAGTGCCAAAACAAGTGGTAGAGTATTACAGCTACAAAGTCTTCCCCCCTCGCTGCCCAAAAGTAGACTCCCCGGACTCTGCTCTCAACTCTCCACAATGAGCACAGTCGTCTGCTCAGCTCCTCAATGTCCCTTTAGCTCCTTCCCACCCATCCTCGGAAAGACAAAAAAGCTTGTAGCCCACAGTGTACCAACCGTCATCGAATGCCTTTCACGCGTGCCAGGTAGACCCATTCAGCCACTGAGACATGAACTGCTGCTGGATTCACTCCTGCCATTCCCCATTCCTCCTATCAGTGCTGGACAATGACCGCTAAAGACTGCCAGGGCGCTGACCTCATGATACCAATGCATCGGAATAGCACATGGTCAACAGTGGTGCCTGGTGTCAGTAGTGCAACTGGTCGCACGTTGTTCATATTGTGTGTATTCTAGGGTTCTGCCTCTGTCCTGCACGTCATGCCTGGGGAGGCACTGAATGTAATTTTATGTAGACAAAAAAAGAATGACGGTGGGAAGAGAGTGGTAGACACCAAGCTGTCATTATTGGAACCATGAGTTCCGTTCCTATACTGTAAGTGCCGTCATTGGGGTATGAAGGGAGAGGGGGGGGGGGGGCGGGGGTCTTCATCTTTTAATCTTTGATGACCAGCTTATTTTATCTACAGTATGTCTTCTTTTCCAAAACATCATTGGGTTTGAGGTAAAGCAATGATCGAGCTACAGTAGCATCTTTTGTTGCAAAGCTTTGGTGAGTAGAAGTCACTGTGGGATTCTGTTCAGCCGACAAATTCCCGTCTCCTTGTTTTATTTTAATAAGGAACGATCTGATTTAGTACATTACATTTCTTTTGAAAAACAAGCCTTTTATAAGCTGGATGTAACACTTCATTAGCGCTTGTTGTGGGTTGTGTTCTCTATCTGTGGAATTGAATATTGAAGGGCCTGTAGAAATCTGAATTAGCAAGCACATGTTGGCTCATTAAAAGTATCTACAAAGCAATCTCTTGGGGTCTCCGTGCCTTGCATGAAAACACAAATCTATGTGACGTTACTTTTGAGATCTATCAGGTTAACACATCTGATAGCAAGTCAAGGCGGAAATGGAGGGAGATGCATGGAAAGGCTTCCCGGGGTCTGTGGAAACCATCTGCGGAAGATGTAAATGGAACTTGATGTGAAGTCTGTGAGTGAATAGCGAGGAGACGGCTCTATGTAGCCCTGACATTTCCAAAGGTTGCAGATAATGACAACTGGCTGTTCCTTCGCTTTTTCAAACACGACGTGTTCTGTTAATCCGACATTAATCAGTGGATCCTGTAAATCCTTTCCATGACATAGCTACAGTGATATAACACGAACATTACTGGCAGCGTCGGTGTCTGTCACATAGAACACCACCTGCATTATGTGTCAGAGAAGATTGTAGATTTATCTAGATATAGGATGGATTGTTATCATAAATAACCCTATGTTATCTAATTTACACTAACAGCTCCGACACTGGCAATGGACTGCAGAAGATTTATGTTACTTTAGGTTTGATATAAAATCCACAATGTGTCTAAAAATGATACAAGAGAGAGAGAGATTCTGTACAGAACACACACCTTACACACCTCCTACATACATACAGAACACGCACCTTACTTACCTCCCACATACATACAGAACACACACCTTACATACCTCCCACATACATACTGTACAGAACACACACCTTACTTACCTCCCACATACATACATACAGAACACACACCTTACACACCTCCTACATACATACAGAACACACACCTTACTTACCTCCTACATACATACAGAACACACACCTTACTTACCTCCCACATACATACAGAACACACACCTTACACACCTCCTACATAAATACTGTACAGAACACACACCTTACTTACCTCCCACATACATACAGAACACACACCTTACTTACCTCCTACATACATACAGAACACACACCTTACACACCTCCTACATACATACTGTACAGAACACGCACCTTACATACCTCCTACATACATACAGAACACACACCTTACACACCTTCTACATACATACAGAACACACAAATAACACACCTCCTACATACATACTGTACAGAACACACACCTTACATACCTCCTACATGCATACAGAACACACACCTTACTTACCTCCCACATACATACAGAACACACACCTTACACACCTTCTACATACATACTGTACAGAACACACACCTTACATACCTCCTACATACATACATACTGTACAGAACACGCACATTACATACCTTCTACATACATACTGTACAGAACACGCACCTTACATACCTCCTACATACATACTGTACAGAACACGCACCTTACATACCTCCTACATACATACTGTACAGAACACGCACCTTACATACCTCCTACATACATACTGTACAGAACACGCACCTTACATACCTCCTACATACATACAGAACACACACCGTACATACCTCCTACATACATACAGAACACACACCGTACATACCTCCTACATACTTACTGTACAGAACACACACCGTACATACCTCCTACATACATACTGTACAGAACACACACCGTACATACCTCCTACAGACATACAGAACACACACCTTACACACCTACTACATACATACTGTACAGAACACACACCTTACATACCTCCTACAGACATACAGAACACACACCTTACATACCTCCTACATACATACAGAACACACACCGTACATACTTCCTACATACATACTGTACTGTACAGAACACGCACCTTACATACCTCCTACATACATACAGAACACACACCGTACATACCTCCTACATACATACTGTACAGAACACACACAGTACATACCTCCTACATACATACTGTACAGAACACACACCGTACATACCTCCTACATGCATACAGAACACGCACCTTACATACCTCCTACATACATACTGTACAAAACACTCACCGTACATACCTCCTACATACATACTGTACAGAACACACACCTTACATATCTCCTACAGACATACAGAACACGCACCTTACATACCTCCTACAGACATACAGAACACGCACCTTACGTACCTCCTACATACTGTACAGAACACACACCGTACATACCTCCTACATACATACTGTACAGAACACGCACCTTACATACCTCCTACATGCATACAGAACACACACCTTACACACCTCCTACATACATACAGAACACACACCTTACACACCTCCTACATACATACTGTACAGAACACACACCTTACATACCTCCTACATACATACTGTACAGAACACACACCGTACATACCTCCTACAGACAAACAGAACACACACCTTACATAAGAGCTGCTTGTACAGGGCAGGTTACAGTGTGCTGTGGTGGCAGAGCCTGTGTGAGGCTGTGACCTGTAGTCCTGTCAGTGAGGAAGTGTCTTCTCTGATCTCATCACATTGTTCCATGTTCCCAGTGCATGTCCAGGTGATAACCCTACTTGTTCTGTAGCCAGTAGAAAGGCCCAGATATGCACCTCTATAGTACATGTTGGCGCTTCTGTGAGGTCTGCATGCTTCCCGTATTTGTGTCCAGGGAGAAAATATCCCTAATAAAGTAATCTTTTATCTCTCTGTGTCTGATTTATTTGCCTATGATGTATTCTCCCTTATGTTATGTTATAGAAGGTTTGGGACGTATATGTACACCACACCATACCAATCATATAGGTACACCATACCAGACTATTCCAGTACAGCATGCCAAGCTACGAGGTGCAGCATACCACACTGTATAGTTACACGCACCATATTCACCTATACAGATACACTATACAGAACAATGTAGGTACAAAATATGGTATCATGTAGGTACACCATACGGTATTATGTAGCACACCAATATGGAAAAATGTATGATCAGCATATTGAATAAAATATTGAACCATGTAGGTACTCCATACTGTACCTTGTAGGTACACCATAGCGAACTATGTAGGTACATTATACAGTACTATGTAGGTACAGTACACAGTACTATGTAGGTACATTATACAATACTATGTAGTTACAGTACACAGTACTATGTAGGTACATTATACACTACTATGTAGGACATTATAAAGTACTATGTAGGTACCGTACACAGTACTATGTAGGTACATTATACAGTACTATGTAGGTACAGTACACAGCATTATGTAGGTACATTATACACTACTATGTAGGTACAGTACACAGTACTATGTAGGTACATTATACAATACTATGTAGGTACAGTACACAGTACTATGTAGGTACATTATACACTACTATGTAGGACATTATAAAGTACTATGTAGGTACCGTACACAGTACTATGTAGGTACATTATACAGTACTATGTAGGTACAGTACACAGCATTATGTAGGTACATTATACACTACTATGTAGGTACAGTACACAGTACTATGTAGGTACATTATACAATACTATGTAGGTACAGTACACAGTACTATGTAGGTACATTATACAATACTATGTAGGTACAGTACACAGTACTATGTAGGTACATTATACAATACTATGTAGGACATTATAAAGTACTATGTAGGTACAGTACACAGTACTATGTAGGTACATTATACAATACTATGTAGGTACAGTACACAGTACTATGTAGGTACAGTACACAGTACTATGTAGGTACATTATACAATACTATGTAGGTACAGTACACAGTACTATGTAGGTACATTATACAATACTATGTAGGTACAGTACACAGTACTATGTAGGACATTATAAAGTACTATGTAGGTACAGTACACAGCATTATGTAGGTACATTATACAGTACTATGTAGGTACAGTACACAGTACTATGTAGGTACAGTACACAGTACTATGTAGGTACATTATACACTACTATGTAGGACATTATAAAGTACTATATAGGTACAGTACATTATACAGTACTGTGTAGGACATTACACAGTACTGTGTAGGTACAGTACATTATACAGTACTGTGTAGGACATTACACAGTACTATGTAGGTACATTATACAGTACTGTGTAGGACATTACACAGTACTATGTAGGTACAGTACATTATACAGTACTGTGTAGGACATTACACAGTACTATGTAGGTACATTATACAGTACTGTGTAGGACATTACACAGTACTATGTAGGTACAGTACATTATACAGTACTACAGATGGAGCCACGCTCATCTTGGCTTCTCTGCTGCGCCTAGGTGCACCATAGTTTATTAACATAAGCCTTTCATCTATTGTTCTCAGCTGCAATACAATACAGAGAGCCAGGGGCGCTGTAATGTTTTTAGGTTGGGGGGGGGGGGGGGGGGGCATAGAAAAAAATAATTTTGGCGCCCCAATGGTGCCGGCCTCCTCTACCTTTTTAGCCCCCCACCGCTGTGCGGATGAGCGCTTACCTGCAGATCCACGTGGGCGGCATCTCCTTTAAAAACAGCCTGCTACCACAGGGTGCTGTGTTCTCCTATCTTTGTTGTGTCCTAGCCGCCGCCGGCTGTCTCTCCTTCACAGATGCATTACTGGGAGGAGGCGTGGCCAGGCTGGGACATCCCGGGACCATAGCAACGCCTCCTCCCAGTAATGCAACTGTGAAGGAGAGACAGCCGGCGGCGGCTAGGACACAACGAACGAAGATAGGAGGACATAGCACCCTGCGGTAGCAGGCTGTTTTTAAAGGAGATGCCACCCGCGTGGATCTGCAGGTAATTCAAATTATGCCACACAGTATTACAATCTTATTCGCATTACCCCAAATGTAGTGCACCTGATTTATATTATGCCACAAAATAGTGACCCTTATTCACATTACGTCACACAGTAATGCCCCTTATACATGTTACGCCACACAGTACTATCCCTTATACACAATGCCCATATACAATAGTGCCCCTTATCAGAGCTATAGCTAGGTGCCATGGTGCCCTGAGCAAAGGTATGTTTCAGCGCCACCTCCTCTGTATTGAATTGGGGGCATCTTGCAGTTGAAAAGAAAAAGATAGTTTAAAAAAAATCGATGACAGGGCCAGTTCTAGACCTTGAGGAGCTCAGTGCGAAAGTTTCCTTTGGTACTCGCCATGCTGAAAACAGGGGCAGTGTGCGCCGAAGGCGTGTGAAAAAAACATAGGGCCAAAGAATAGTACCAATTCACATTACCCTGTACAGTAGTGTCCATTAGTCACATTACACCGCACAGTAGTTTCCGTTATTCACATTACACCGCACAGTAGTACCCTTATACACGTTACGCCACATAGGAGAGCCGCTTATACAAGTTATGCCAGAGTAAAAGCCTCTTATACACGTTATGCCACAGTAGAGCACCTTATACATGTTATGCCAGGTAGAGCTGCTTATACACTTATGCCAGGTAGAGTCCCTTATACATGTTATCCAGTGTAACACTGTAGGGGTGCAAGGCGCCTCTTCCTGGGGAATATGGCAGCACGCAGCAGCTGAGGAACAACACAAGTCCAGTGTCTGGTACAACTGGCCCCGGACAGTTTTATTGAAACAGAAAATAAAACAAACACCAAAAGAAAATACCTTGCCTGTCCGGCACTAACTAAACACAAGATGTTCCTAACTATCACTAAACAAAAACACAGAGTTCTCCAGTACCCTGTATAGCTCACTTGTATCAGGAAGCGTGTCTCTCACACAGAGATCCTGCAGTCTTCCCAGGCAGTCTGCACACCCTAATCAGGCCAGCAGCTCTATAACACTCTTACACAGCTGAAAGCCTGATTAGCCTTCTGTGAGGCCAAAGACCCGAACTGGGCCCAATGTCTAGAACTCGCCTTATCTCTCTCTCAGAGCCTTTACCCAGCTTTTACAGCAAACTGAAAAGGTTCTGACAAAACAAAAGCATTTTTCCTAGAAGTTTCCATTTTCTAAAACATGTAAGACAAGAACCTGGGACAAACATACCTGCCCTCAAACACTATCCCAGTGTTCTTGTCACATATCCTCCTCCCCTGTTTCGACCTAGGGGCCGGAACACTTGTAGCCCCCAAACAGAAGATGCGAGACAATGCATCTGCGTTGGCCAATTGTGTTCCCGGTCTATGTTCGACAGTAAACTTAAAATCCTGCAACGCTAGAAACCATCTAGTTACCCGAGCATTCTTGCCTCTATTTACATACATCCATTTTAAAGGGGCATGATCCGTCACTAGTCTGAATTGTCTACCCAAGAGGTAATATCTCAAGGTATCTAGTGCCCACTTAATGGCCAAAGCCTCCTTTTCCACAATGGCATACCTTTTTTCATGCTCATTGAGTTTCCTACTCAAATAAATGATAGGGTGTTCGTCCCCATCTCTGGTTTGGGACAGCACAGCACCTATCCCTACCTCTGAGGCATCTGTCTGTACCACAAATTCTTTTGAAAAATCTGGTGTTATCAATACCGGTTGTGAACACAAAGCCACTTTTAACGCTTGGAACGCTTTTTCTGCATCAGGGTTCCATTTCACCATATTTGACTGCTTCCCTTTGGTAAGGTCTGACAATGGCACCGCTGTGGTCGCAAAATTGGGAATAAACCGTCTATAGTACCCAGTAATTCCCAAAAAAAGCCCTTACCTGTTTTTTATTCACTGGACGAGGCCAGTTTTGAATAGCATCAATTTTATTCAATTGGGGCCTAATCAGACCTCTGCCTATGGTGAAGCCCAAGTATTTGACCTCCTCCATTGCGAGGCAGCACTTCTTTGGGTTAGCAGTTAACCCTGCCTCTCTGATTGAGTCCAGTACTGCTTGTACTTTAACCAAATGGGACCCCCAGTCTGTACTGTGAATTACCACATCATCCAAATAGGCAGCTGCATATTTTCTATGGGGCCTCAAAATTTTATCCATCGCCCGTTGGAAGGTTGCTGGAGCCCCATGCAACCCAAAGGGTAACATCTTATACTGGTACAGCCCCTCCGGAACCGAAAAGGCTGTTTTTTCTTTGGCGCTATCAGATAAAGGTATTTGCCAGTAACCTTTCGTCAGGTCCAACGTGGTGAGAAACCTGGCTGTTCCCAGCCTTTCTACAAGCTCATCCACACGGAGCATGGGGTATGCGTCAAACTTGGACACCTCATTTAACTTACGAAAGTCATTACAGAAGCGTATGCTACCGTCGGGCTTCGGGATGAGCACTATGGGACTGGACCACTCACTGTTAGACTCCTCTATGACTCCAAGTTCTAACATGGTTTTAACTTCTTTAGAAATAGCTTCTCGCTGAGCTTCAGGAATCCTATATGGCTTTAAATGAACCCTGACCCCTGGTTCTGTGACAATGTTATGTTTTATTATGGTCGTTCGGCCAGGCAGCTCTGAAAATATCCCCCTATTTTGGATGAGAAATTCTTTAACCTGATTGTTCTGATCAGCTGATAATGTCTCTGACACCTTCACTGCGGGAAGCAACCGGGGTGAAGACACCGAAGGGCAAGGCTCCGCTGACAGAGACAACCTATCTTTCCAGGGTTTGATTAAGTTCACATGGTAGATCTGCTCTGGTTTTCTCTTTCCCGGCTGGTATACTTTGTAATTAACCTCATTCACTTTTTCCCTAATCTCAAATGGACCCTGCCATTTAGCTAGGAATTTGCTTTCCACAGTGGGTACCAAAACAAGAACTCTATCTCCAGGAACAAATTCCCGTATCTTGGCACTCCGGTTATAGACCCTCTGTTGAGCACTTTGGGCCTGTTCCATGTGCTCTCTGACAACAGGTACCACGGCTGCAATCCTATCCTGCATTTGTGTTATATGTTCAATAACGCTCCTATAAGGAGTGGGCTGTCCTTCCCACGTCTCTTTGGCAATGTCCAACAGCCCTCTGGGGTGTCTACCATACAACAAATCAAATGGAGAAAACCCCGTAGAGGACTGAGGAACTTCTCTGATGGCCATTAACAAGTAGGGCAACAAACAATCCCAGTTTTTCCCATCTCTCTCAACAACCTTTTTTAACATACTTTTTAATGTTTTATTAAACCTTTCCACCAACCCGTCAGTTTGGGGATGGTAGATGGACGTCCTGAGGTGAGTGACCTTGAATAACTTGCACAACTCTTTCATGATCCTTGACATAAATGGAGTACCTTGGTCAGTCAAAATTTCTTTTGGTATTCCCACTCTACTAAATACCTGCACCAGCTCCCTAGCTATCGCCTTGGTTGTGATAGTGCGTAAAGGGACAGCCTCAGGATATCGAGTGGCATAGTCCATAATTACCAGGATATACTGATGGCCCCGAGCAGACTTTAACAAGGGCCCCACGAGATCCATGGCTATTCTGTCAAACGGGACCTCTATAATAGGCATGGGAACTAGTGGGCTCCTAAAATGGGGTCTAGGGGCATGATACTGGCATTCAGGACAGGAAGAACAATATTCAGACACTTCTTTATAAACCCCTGGCCAAAAGAACCTTTGTAAAATTCTATCAGTGGTTTTTTCTGCCCCTAAATGTCCTGCGGTAACGTGACTATGAGCTAAATCTAGTACCGTTCTCCGATAAGGCTGGGGAACTACCAGCTGTTCCACCACATCCTCACCCCTTTTGACAATGTGGTACAAGAGCTCATTACAGATGGCCATGTGGGGATATGTAACCCTGTCACCTGGTACCATAGGTTCCCCATTAACAATCTTGACATTCTCTCTAGCCTTTATTAAGGTAGGATCCTTTAACTGTTCAGACGCAAACAGATCCTTCTTTACCTCCAGGTCAGGCACGCTTTCAGTTCTAACTACTATGTCTCTGTTCCCAGCAAGAGGGTCCTCACTGGACTCCCCATCTGTCACTTCCCCAGCCAAACTAGCAAAAGGCAAAGGGTCAGAAAGTTCCGAAGACACACGTACATCCCTACAATCACCGGTATTATCAACTGGCTCTTTACTTCTCACATCTGTTGATAACCGTGCTTCCCACAGTTTCCAAAAATGAGGAAAATCCCTCCCTATTATGGCCTCATGCACCAAGGTGGGGACCAGTCCCACTTTAACCATTGCTGACCCACAACAAGTTTCTATATTCACTTCAGCAGTGACATAATGTTGGGTATCCCCATGTATGCAAGTTACCCCAATAGGTATTTGCTGGAGCTTTAGGGGGTTCACTAACCCAGCTTTCACGAGGGTAACTAAACTTCCTGAATCCAGCAAGGCCTCTACCCGGTTACCCTCTAAGAACACATCACACATTTGTTTTTCCAGCTCAGGTGAAGGTACCACAGTACAGGCTAACCTAGCAAAGAAAGACATTCTGCGACATTCAAAGGCCGCATCACATTGCATGGGTTCTTGCATGACTGGGCAATTGGCAATAACATGACCTGGCATACCACATCTAAAACATTTAACCACACGATTATCAACCCGTTTGGGCAACATAGACCGTTCTAGCCCCATTGGCCTGTCTCCAGGGCCAGTGTTTACAGTCTCTCCAGCCTTGCGTTCTCTTAACCGCCCAGCAACGTTTTCCCACGGAACAGTCTTACCAGTCTTTACTGAAGGGCGCTGTCGAGGATCTATGGGTTGCTGGGTGGTCATCAGTAGTTCCTCTGCTGCCAAATACCGCTCTACCATGTCCACTAATTGGTCAGCAGTACCCGGGTTTCCATGGCTCACCCACTTGCGCAGGACCATGGGCAAAGATCTCAAGTAGCGGTCCATGACGACTCTTTCAACCATCTGAGGACCAGTTAATGTCTCTGGCTGTAGCCATTTTTTTGTTAGCTGAATAAGGTCGTGCATCTGGGAGCGCGGAGGCTTCTCCATGGCGTACACCCAACGGTGCACCCGTTGTGCTCGTACTGACAGCGTGACTCCCAGGCGGGTCAGGATCTCAGTCTTTAGTTTATCATAGTCCCGAGCCTCAGCAGGGCTTAAATCAAAGTAAGCTTTTTGGGGCTCACCTGACAAGAAAGGTGCCAGCAGACTGGCCCACTGTGCTTTCGGCCAGTTCTCACGCTCGGCAGTCCTTTCAAGCGTGGTCAGATAGGCCTCCACATCATCAGCCTCTGTCATTTTCTGCAGGAAGTGACTGGCCCGTATAGAACTAGAGCTGGTCGGAGCACTGACGGCCACATCTCCAACCCGAGCTGCAAGTCTCTGCACCACTTCTGCTAAGGCCTCTCTATCCTGACGCTGTTGCCTGTAAAGTTCGTCAACAGCTGTCTGCTGTTGTCTCCTATTTTCCTCCATTGCCACCTGCAGCTGTCTGTTGGCCTCCTGCTGTAGTCTCCAATTTTCCTCCATTGCCACCTGCTGCTGTCTGTTGGCCTCCTGCTGAGCCGCTGTAGCTTGCAGCAAGGCTTTAAGCAGATCCTCCATGTCGACAGATTTTTCAGGCGGCTTTGTAGCTGCTTTCACCCAGGACATATATCAAACCCTCAGGGGTGAGTCTCAGTAACTTCCCACTGGGCTGTGTCTGCATAAACCACCGTTTTCTGCAGGCCTCACAAAGCTGCTGCTTTCACTTATGCGCAGAACGGCATGCTCGCATTCTCCACCAAGTTGTAACACTGTAGGGGTGCAAGGCGCCTCTTCCTGGGGAATATGGCAGCACGCAGCAGCTGAGGAACAACACAAGTCCAGTGTCTGGTACAACTGGCCCCGGCCAGTTTTATTGAAACAGAAAATAAAACAAACACCAAAAGAAAATACCTTGCCTGTCCGGCACTAACTAAACACAAGATGTTCCTAACTATCACTAAACAAAAACACAGAGTTCTCCAGTACCCTGTATAGCTCACTTGTATCAGGAAGCGTGTCTCTCACACAGAGATCCTGCAGTCTTCCCAGGCAGTCTGCACACCCTAATCAGGCCAGCAGCTCTATAACACTCTTACACAGCTGAAAGCCTGATTAGCCTTCTGTGAGGCCAAAGACCCGAACTGGGCCCAATGTCTAGAACTCGCCTTATCTCTCTCTCAGAGCCTTTACCCAGCTTTTACAGCAAACTGAAAAGGTTCTGACAAAACAAAAGCATTTTTCCTAGAAGTTTCCATTTTCTAAAACATGTAAGACAAGAACCTGGGACAAACATACCTGCCCTCAAACACTATCCCAGTGTTCTTGTCACACCAGGTAGAGCCCATTATACACATTATGCCAGGTACAGCCCATTATACACATTATAGGGGTCATTCAGACCCGCCGCAATAGCTGCCCGCAGCGCAGTTTGTTGGTGGCAGCAAACCGCATGCGCAGTGGACGTGAGGCCATACACATTGTGGTCGCTTCTCTGATGGATGCGACCACAATGTGATTGATAAGTGACAGCGTAGCGGGGTTAAGGCAGGGTGGTGACTGAAAAACGGGGGCAGGCCGGGATCATTTTTGGGGCGGCTGAATGACGTCACACACAGACGCTCCCCCCCAAAAAAATGTCTGCTGTTCTTGCTCAGCCCCTGCCTTTTCCTGTACAGGATAGGTGGGAGGGGGGGGGGGGGCTGGGGACTCAGTCAGGGGTCAGGCACTGCACAGATTTCCCACCACTGCCACCACTTTTTCCATAAAGGGGCGTGGCCACACATCCCACGATTAGGCCACGCCCCCAAAACGTCTCGGCGGCAGCAGCGTAGCAGTGTGTGGGCAGAGGCCGCACACTGGGGGAGGGAGCGACACTACACGGGGCCAGCGCTGACAGGCGCAGCAGCAGGGTAGCAAAGCAGGGAGAGCACCGCCGGGTCCCCTGCGCCTCTGTCATATTTGGGAAGAGCACAATACAGCAGGGGATTAACAGATTAAGTCATTACAGCAGGGGATTGAGTCTGACTGCCCAGGCTCAGATAATCCTATTAAAGGCAAAGATGAAGAGGGCTCCATCTGTATGTAGGTATGTTACACAGTACTATGTAGGTACAGTACGTTATACAGTACTATGGGGTGATTCAGATCTGATCCCTGCTGTGCATTTTCGCACAGCGGGCGATCAGGTACTAAGGGGGTAATTCAGAGTAGATCGCAGAAGCAAATTTGTTAGCAGTTGGCAAAACCATGTGCACTGCAGGTGGCAGATATAACATGTGCAGAGAGAGTTAGATGTATGTGGGCAGAGCCGGCCTTAGGCATAGGCAAACTAGGCAAATGCCTAGGGCATTTGGAATGCTTAGGGGCACCAGCAGCTTCTGCTGATTAAAATGATATGCGGCATGCCTATATTCTGTGTGTGTCTGCGGCTGTATCTGCATACGTTACAGTGTATTCCTGGAAATCACTGTAATGTAGCATTTCGTATGCAGATACCGCCGCAGTCGCACACAGAATATAGGCATGCCGCATATCATTTTAATCAGCAGAAGCTGCTTGTGCATCTTAGCTACAAAGTAATGCAAATAAGATGCATTTTCATAAACAAAAGGCGCCCGACGTTAGCAGAGCTGCCAGCTGACTCATGCCAGGCTTCTCCTGCAGAACTAGCGGCGGTACTAGGTGGTACTAGGGGGCACCAGCCAAAATCTTGCCTAGGGCATCATATTAGTTAGGGCCGGCTCTGTATGTGGGTTATTTTGTTTCTGTGCAGGGTAAATACTGGCTGCTTTATTTTTACACTGCAAATTAGATTTCAGATTGAACACGCCCCACCCAAATCTAACTCTCTCTGCACATGTTACATCTGCCGCCCCCCTGCAGTGCACATGGTTTTGCCCAACTGCAAACTAATTTGCTGCTGCGATCAACTCTGAATTGGGCCCTAAATGCGCATGCATATGCACCGCAATGTGCACGCGCGTCGGACAACAACAAAGGGTATTGCTGGTCTGCGGCGGGATGGTGCAAAAAATCCATTTGCACGGGCAATCGCAAGGTCATTGAAAGAAGGAAGCCATTTGTGGGTGGTTAACTGGGAGTGTTTGGAAAAACGCAGATGTGTCCAAGCGTTTTCAGGGAGAGTGTCTGACGTCAGCTCCGGCCCGAACAGCCTCTTCTGATTGCACTGTAGGCGTAAGTCCTGGGCTGCGCAGAGACTGCACAAAGTGAATTTTAGCAGCTAAGCGTACACATAGCATCGCACACTTCCATGGCGAATATACACTCCCACTGTAGGCGGCGACTACCTGCACGCAGGACAACAAAAATCGCAGCCCAGCGATTAAATCTGAATGACCCCCATTGTAGGTACATTACACCAGGGCCAAAACTAGGATTTTGTCACCCAGGCAAGGTAACAATTATTGCACTTTAATATATGGTTAATTTACTAAAGAGCCTAAGAGTTTCTTGCTCCAATACATATAAGCGGCGTTTTCAGCACAAATGGACTTTGCTCAGTTCATTAGGCATATTTATTCCCCAGGACTGGTAAACATATGGCTGTAATAACGTGCTGTGTACGATCCATATACAGCTGCCATTTACAGTATATTGAGAGGCAATTCCCTGTAGCTGTGATGAGCTGGAGAATTTCTAGCTTTCCACAATGTACCCTATGGGGATAAGCATCTGACACAAGACACAATTCCCAGCCTGCGTCCAGCAAGTGTTATCAATGAGCAAGTGCCGCGTATCTGGCGTTCTTTATAAAGTGTCTCACTGTGCCAGGGTGTCAGCAATCCGCAGGCTGCGGCACAATTCTCTGCCTCCATCATACACACGTTGAGCATGTGGCGCCGGCCTGAGAGAGATGAGTCAGTCGTAGATTCAGCGTTTGTTTTTCATGCAATGTTATTGTCAGCAAGTTCTCCTGAGGCTCCGTTCTCTGCATCAGACACATCCTGTTATTATAAGCTGTGAACACGTGTCAGAATTCTGGTGTGGAGGAAAAGATCAGCAATAAATAGGGCGACAGGCAATGGGCGACATGCATTAGATCAAAAGGTTGACATAGAAAAGTTTGACAGGTACAATATAGTTGTATTGCAAGTACTCTTTAGTGGACAGGGGATACCAGGGGGGAAAGCACCCCCATTTCTGTATTCAGGAACAAAAGGTCGACATGGAAATGGTCATTTTGTATGTTTAACCATATGTGACCCCAGTTAGTGGAAATGTATACCCCAGCGGGCTAGCTTCGGGAATGATGGATCGCTGTGTTCGCCACATGTTACTGTACTATTCCCAATCATAGTCCACATGGATAGCAAAATCAAGCTAAAGCTGAAAGCAAATGAAATAAATAAATAAATATGTCAACTATATGTGTGTCAACTAGAGATGAGCGGGTTCGGTTCGTCGAGATCCGAACCCCCCGAACTTCACCCATTTTACACGGTTCCGAGGCAGCCTCGGATCTTCCCGCCTTGCTCGGTTAACCCGAACACGCCCGAACGTCATCATCCCGCTGTCGGATTCTTGCGAGATTAGTATTCTATATAAAGAGCCGTGCGTCGCCGCCATTTTCACTTGTGCATTGGAGATTGAACGGAGAGGACGTGGCTGCTTCTCTCCCTGAAAAGCTCCATATCCGTGCTCAGTGTGCTGCAAATATCTGTGCTCAGTGTGCTGCAAATATCTGTGCTCAGTGTGCTGCAAATATCTACGTTCTCTGCCTGAAAACGCTCCATATCTGTGCTCAGTGTGCTGCAAATATCTGTGCTCAGTGTGCTGCATTTTGGGGACCACCAGTATATAATTATAGTAGTACAGTACAGTAGGCCATTGCTGTATCTTGCAGCTCTGTGTCAAGTATACTATCTCTGTGCTGCATTATTGTGAGCAGTATATAGTAGGACAGTGTAGCATTTTGGTGACCAGCAGTATACATATAGGGGGTAATTCCAAGTTGATCACAGCAGGAATTGTGTTAGCAGTTGGGCAAAACCATGTGGACTGCAGGGGAGGCAGATATAACATGTGCAGAAAGAGTTAGATTTGGGTGGGTTATTTTGTTTCTGTGCAGGGTAAATACTGGCTGCTTTATTTTTACACTGCAAATTAGATTGCAGATTGAACACACCCCACCCAAATCTAACTCTCTCTGCACATGTTAAATCTGCCTCCCCTGCAGTGCACATGGTTTTGCCTACCTGCTAACAAAATTTCTGCTGCGATCAACTTGGAATTACCCCCATAGTACAGTACAGTAGGCCATTGCTGTATCTTGCAGCTCTGTGTCAAGTATACTATCTATGTGCTGCATTATTGTGAGCAGTATATAGTAGGACAGTGCAGCATTTTGGTGACCAGCAGTAGTAGTACAGACAGTACAGTAGGCCATTGCTATTGATATATTACGGGCATATAATTCCACACATTATAAAATGGAGAACAACCTCTTTTTTTTATTTATCTTTGCATCATGTGATGTTTGGGGCTAATTTTTTTAAGTGCCATCCTGTCTGACACTGCAGTGCCACTCCTAGATGGGCCAGGTGTTTGTGCCGCCCACTTGGGTCGCTTAGCTTAGTCATCCAGCGACCTCGGTGCAAATTTTAGGATTAAAAATAATATTGTGAGGTGTTCAGAATAGACTGGAAATGAGTGGAACTTATGGTTATTGAGGTTAATAATACTATGGGATCAAAATTACCCCCAAATTCTATGATTTAAGCTGCTTTTAAGGTTTTTAAAAAAAAAAAAAAACCTGAATCCAAAACACACCCGAATCCGACAAAAAATTTCCAGGGAGGTTTTGCCAAAACGCGTCCGAATCCAAAACACGGCCGCGGAACCGAGACCAAAACCAAAACACAAAACCCGAAAAATTTCCAGTGCACATCTCTAGTGTCAACCATTGTCATGTCGACCTTTTGAACCTGTCAACCATAAGCACTGTCTACCTTTTACATGTCAACCTTTTGACCATGTCGACCTAATTCGTGGAGACCTATTGACTGTTGATCTATCATCCGGAACCCTTAGACTTCCTCCCTCCTTCCACAGCCACAGCCTGCAAAGATGTGAGAGGGAATCTCTCTTTGAGAGTGGTAGACTTTCTCGGGGTTGGGTGAAAGCTGGAATGGTCTGGACTTTGGAATGCCAGATCAGCTCTCTGCAGCCCCTTGTCCCACTATGGAGCTCTCTGAGACTGACCAATGTACGTGACAGCTGTCACACAGGAAACTGTGCAGGCAGACACACAGAGAGAGCTACACAGTGGCAGAGGTCGCTGTAGGTAGCTGATCAAGTCCAGTCTGGTCCGGAGTCTGGACCATTTCAGCTTTTACATAAAACAGACGTCATGTACTACTATCTGTATCCTGTGTTTAGACATTTTATGTACAAATATCTGCAGTTTTACAATAGTCAAGGCTGTAACTAGGGGTGGGCAAGTGGTTCTATCTCCCAGACCATAAAACCTAGTGGGCGGCACCGTCGCTGCCTCATGGTACTAGCATTTGGCTTGTAGGTTGCTGGGAATGGCATCTTTAAGCCTAGAGAGCTACCTGGATGTCCTTATCATGGATGGCCATTGATCATTGATGCTTGCAAAAACCAATGCCAGATAGTTTTGCCATCGAGAGTGGAGAACCAATGGTTCTCCACCATCAATGGTACAGGGTCTCCTGATGTTTTTTGTTTTTTTTACTTATTGCCAGGACACTGAGCCTATCTCTCTGCCCCCGATGCGCAGTGAAGCTTTGCCCCCTGGTTCTGATTGGCCGGCAGACCAGCATGTCATAGAGGAGTGATGTCCATCAGTGGATAAATTCATCATTAGTTTCCCTGTGAATAGTTTTGTACCATCAATGGTAGTCACCGATGGTTCCATCGATGGTGAGCACTGATGGTTAACCGACCGATGGCCATCCCTAGTTCTTCAAATGCTTTGGGCGCTCAGCTCCTTCCTGGCTTGGGGCCTCTCTCCTGATGTCATATGTTGAGGGTAGGGAGGAATATCGTCTTGCTTCAGCCCTGACATTAGTAGTAGCAGGGATGAATTTCTAATATGAAAGGTTGTGATAAAATAAATGCCTCGTCACAGGCAATTAAAACTAGAGATGTGCGGCTCGGATTTGACTCGGATTATTCTGCCAAAATCGGATCTCAAAACGAGGCAAAAAGTCAACTTTTCCTGAGAAAATGTCATCTTGTCCATGGAAGATTACGTTTTGGTGGGAAAATTACATTTTGCCTCTTTGTGAGATCCAATTTTGTCGGGAAAATTGGAGTCAAAACCGAGCCGCACATTTCTCATTGAAACTTGGTTTCAGTTTTCATGAGTGGAACTCTCATTGCAATGACACTTTTTAAAATATGACAATGTTCAGTAAGCAACACTAACATGTCTCTCAAAGTTGCTCACCAGTCTTAAAGTTCCTAACATGCCACCGAGCTTGAAGCAATCTGATCAGTAATCAACACTAATTTATCAGCAACTCAGTGTAGCAGAGTTGATACCAGAGCATAATGTAACAAGCGAGCAACAGCATTATAACAAGCGAGCAACAGGAACATGTGGCGACTGATCAGATAGAAAATAGAAATGGGCAAATAGGGGCTTGCAGAGTGAGGGCAGAAGGTAGATCAAATGTGCAGATGGAAGACTGCGGAGAGGTCAGGAGATTTATTAAGTTGTTGGTATACAGAAGGCAGGACAGGCGCACAGGTCAATCACCTAGCACTGACTGCAAGGTGAAGTCTCACTATAAGCACTGTAGGGGGTGTGGCTTATTCACTGTTTAAATGGTCTTTTTTACATGGTATTAAATATCATGCAGGCCTCAACTGAAAGTCACCATGAGCAGTGAAATCCGCGCAAGGATTTTACCTGTAGAATGAGGACAAGCAACCTCAGTATTTGTCTTATAGCTAAAACGTTATTTTCCTATGATTCTCAGTCAGATACATCTCCGAAGCCTTTCCATCTGGCCATAGCAGCAGTGGCTTAAGTTCATCCCAGATGCCCGAAGCCAAGATAACTATTGGTCGTCGTTGTACCCCCCACTATGTATAGATAAATAAATAATTGCTATTTACTGTTGCATAGCAAGCGTGCAGAGTCTAACTATATGAAGCTAGAATGATCAGTTTAAAACCATTGCAAGTAGGCAGATCTATGTAGTGTGCAGCCACACACTAAATAGATCTGCTCAATCACTCACAGTGCTGATTATTTCTCTGACAATTATTTTCAAGTGTCATACCCAGGATTAGAACCCACTACCTATTACACTAGAAGCAGGCACCTTACTGATAGAGCTATTTGCTCCTGTACAGGAAGCGTAAGAACTCTAACTACAGTATATGAAGTTACTGATAGAGCTATTTGCTCCTGTACAGGAAGCATAAGAACGCTAACTACAGTATATGAAGTTACTTGTAATTGTCAGAGACGTAACTTCATATCGTTAGAATTCTCATGCTTCATATACAGAAGCCAATAGCTTCATCAGTAAGGTGTCTGCTTCCATTGTAATAGGTCGTGGGTTCTAATCCTGAGTATGACACTCTGAACCCACCCCGAATTTTGTGGATCTGAACAGAAGCAGAACCCAGTCCAGATCTCCAAAGGAGATCCAATCCAAATTGAGTCCCAGTTTGGATCTTCCTACGGTTCAGAATTTCGGGTTTTGGATTGCACAAGTTACGCACAGTATTACTGTAGCTGTTTTTATCCATTTCGAAGAAATCCAAAAACCAAGATTTCGATTTTAAACCTGAATTCCGAACGAAAACACTTGAGGTTAGTTTTGCAAAACCAAAATACGATGAACTCAGAGCCAATTCAGACCGTGACGCTGATGTGCAAAAATCGCTATGAAGTGACTTTTGCGCATCCGCCGGTACATGCATGTGCAAGGTCCTAAACTGTGTTCTCTTCAGAATACAGTTTAAGACCTGGAGGGGTGCGGGAATGGGGCGTCGACATCTCATTTTGTGGGCGTTGATGCTCTGTTTTAGAAGCGTGGTCCGGGCAACGCAGGCGTGTCTGGACCATTTGCGGGGCGGGACGCGGTGGCTGCGTGACATCACATACAGCAGCCGCGAGCCTTAATATGGTGGGTAGCCATCTGCCTTCCCAGGCAGAGGGTTACTCTAAACATGAAAAAGCATCGCTGGATCTGGCATACAGGGCGGACTTGCCCTGTGCTGGGCGTCCCCCCCATGTCAAAGAAATTGATAGTAGATGTGCGTTTTCTCGCACAACTACAATCAGGTCTGAATTAGGCCCCAAAATACGAGGCTCCGCGCGTATCTCTTGTTTTGATGTCTGTGACATACATACTGTACATCTAAATGAAACTCTGTGGGATTCTACCTCTGGCTCCCTGCTTTTGTGGGATCCCGGACGGTAACCAGCAAATACGGAGTGAGTGGAACATATGAGGGATGTATTAGATGTCTCTGCTCTGAGCAAATCCTTGCTGACACAGATCAGATGTTGCATTAATACACGCCTCTATATTTGCAGCTGAAAAGCATTGCTCAGCTGTACAGGGAGGCTTTGCCTCCACTAATACATCAGCCTTCTCAGCCACATATATCAGCAATCCATGGTGAGATGAGTAAGCTGAGGAAAGCAGGGAATGATATTGGCAGATTAGATTCTTATTACTGTGCTGTGCGTTCCTACACGGGGAATCAGGGAGATTTAATTTAGATCTCTGCGGTCAAACAACGACCGGTTCTACAGCGAGATGCTGCACGGGGCACAATGGGATTAGTTGTCAGGATTACTATAAATTGTATAATGCTGTCATCTAGCTAGAGGCAAGAACACATATAGCCGGTCTGTCATGGCGCCAAACAGCAGGAGAAGAACGACAGGTGCAGGGATAGTCAGCGGAGTGCAGTGCCGTAACTAGACATTTTAGCGCTGTGTGCAAGATAGGGCATCGGCGCCCCCCCTCTATATAAAAAAGGGGCAGTGCGTGCCGTAGGCGCGCGTAAAAAATATAGGTCCGTGGCTTCATGGGGAAGGGGTGTGGCAACAAAATAATACCAATTCACATTACATATTATTATAGTAGTCTCCATTATTCAAATTACGCCGCACAGTAGCGCCACTACACCAGGTACAGCCCCTCTTACACATTACGGCAGACAGATTATCCTTTTTACACATTACGGCAGACAGGGTCCCCTTTTTAAACATTACGGCAGACAGCGTGCCCTTTTTACACATTACGGCAGACAGCGTCTACTTTTTACACATTACGGCAGACTGCGTCCCCCTTTTTACACATTACGGCAGACAGCGTCTACTTTTTACACATTACGGCAGACTGCGTCCCCCTTTTTACACATTACGGCAGGCAGCGTCCCCTTTTTTTACACATTACGGCAGACAGCACCCACTTTTTTTACATATTATGGCAGACAGCGTCCCCCTTTTACACATTACGGCCGACAGCGTCCACTTTTTACACATTACGGCAGACTGCATCCCCTTTTTACACATTACGGCAGACAACGTCCCCTTTTTACACATTAAGGCAGACAGCGTCCCCCTTTTTACACATTACGGCAGACAGCGTCCCCCGTTTTACACATTACAGCAGACAGCGCCCCTTTTTTACACATTACGGCAGACAGCGTCCCCCTTTTTGCACATTACGGCAGACTGCGTCCCTTTTTCACACATTACAGCAGACAGAGTCCCCCTTTTACACATTAGGTAGGTAGATAGATATATAGATAGATAGACAGAATAGAATAGATGATACTTATCATCTCTCAGGCCGTCAGGCTCCTCTGTGCTGGTAACTCCGGGTGGCGGGGGAGGAGGGAACCGCAGCAACGCACTGTAATTACCGGTGGCGCCGCATGCAGCTGTACCTCTCCTTCAGCATTGGCTAGCCACCGCCGCTGTGAATGTTAGGATGTGGGAAGCGCATCCCAGCATTCACAGCAGCGCCGGGCCAGCCAATGCGGAAGGAGAGGGACTGCTGCTGTGGCGCCACTACCAATTACATAGCGCTGCTGCGGCTCCTTCCTCCCTCCTTCTCCACTGCTCCCTCTCCTCCTCCGGCACAGGCGGCTTGTAATTAGTCAAATTGACTCATTACAAGCTGCTGGCCGTTGCGCCATCAGTGCAACTGCGCTGTGTGCCAGGCACACACGTAGTTACGGCACTGGCGGAGTGAATGAAAAACCGATCAGTATGTGAGGCAATGGCAAGGAATGTGAGTAGGTGCATTAGAATGGTGAGAAAGCAAAAGTAGAAGAGGAAAGTGTGCTATTACTCCTTATCATGTAGCCCCTCCATTCATAGGAACTCATGATGCCTCAGAGTTACATAGTGCATCAAGACACACTCGCAAACACAAGCAGGTACCCAAAGAGATTGGCTGGGTCCATGTACTAGAGAGGGGCGTGGCCAAGTATGGGAATGGGTGTGGCCGTGGCATCTTAGAGGATGGTTATACCACCCACCCATATCTCTCCCCTCTCTGACCTCTTTACCGCAAGTTCCCAGTGACTTGACAGGCTGCATTGTAAGGACTATTGGATCGGTTCTGCTCCAAAGGCACCAGGAAGGTCTCTGTTATATATTACAGGTACATTATCAAAGTGTCCTCTGATTTTAACAAGATCATCAACCAAGTCATCTCATATTGTCATCATTGTACCTTCATGGAATATGTGAAAACTTGTTTTCAATTCTATAACGGCCACATTTACTAATGGGCCATGAATATTCCAGTCTGATAGTCACGGGGTATCACCTTCAGTATTCTTCTACAGGGTAAATTTAGGCCACCAACCTCAATGCAGCACCTTGCACACTTCATGAGTTTTGGGTTGAACAAGTCTTGGGGTTCCTGCTGCAGTTGCTGTCGTCAGTCTTTGCCACGTTACAGAAAGGAAATTTACATTGAAAATAAAACACTGTATAATATAAAAGGGCTCAGATACTTTATAATAGTGGTTCTCAGACTGTCTTGTGGCACCCTGGGGTGCCCCTGGACTCTTGCAGGGGTGCTTCAGGTTAGTGGTCCAGGAAAAACAGAGCTGGTGGCTGACAATCGTATAATATGTGGACAGACAGAAGCAAATCTGCCCCTCACCACACAGTTGAACCTAAGGATGACATATAAATACAATTTACTTCATTTAATATTTCTTCTGAATTTCTCAATAATACCGTGTTCACACTGACTTTTAGCGGGTTGCACCCGGGACTCGTGCACGAGACCTTCCCAGGTGCAACCCGCTTGAGACCCCGTTCAGACTGGCGGACCCGACACGGCAATATGCCGTGTCGATGACGTCACCGGGTCACATGCGGGGGCGGTGCTTGGAGATCAGATGATCTCCAAGCACCGCCAGCTCCAATAGTGTTGAAGTGTCCCGGGTCGCATCGACCCGGGAACACTTAACACCGTTCACACTTGCGCCTGACCCGGTATTGACCCGGGAATAACCCTTCTTTATTCTCGAGTTGAAATACCGGGTCAGAAGACCCGGGAATTAGTCAGGACCCCCGTTCACACTGCACATAAACACGGATTACTGCGCGTTCACGTGCAATAACCCGGATTTTTCAAGGCAGTGTGAACGTGGTATTAGAAACTTTTGGCCTAGGGATGACGTGAAAAAAAATCTGATTCTCTAGAGCACCGGGATTCCAAAAAGTTTGAGAACCACTGATTTAGAATGAAAGATTGTTCTTTAACAAATGCTTGCTTGTAATATTGTTCTGTTCTTGATATGATGTAATCCATATAATGTAATCCATATAATGTAACACATATAATGTAATCCGTATAATGTAACACATATGATGTAATCCATATAATGTAACACATATGATGTAATCCATATAATGTAACACATATAATGTAATCCGTATAATGTAACACATATGATGTAATCCATATAATGTAACACATATAATGTAACACATATAATGTAATCTGTATAATGTAACACATATGATGTAATCCATATAATGTAACACATATGATGTAATCCATATAATGTAACACATATAATGTAATCCGTATAATGTAACACATATGATGTAATCCATATAATGTAACACATACAGTATGATGTAATCCATATAATGTAACACATATAATGTAATCCGTATAATGTAACACATATGATGTAATCCATATAATGTAATCCATATAATGTAACACATATAATGTAATCCGTATAATGTAACACATATGATGTAATCCATATAATGTAATCCGTATAATGTAACACATATGATGTAATCCATATAATGTAACACATATAATGTAACACATATAATGTAATCCGTATAATGTAACACATATGATGTAATCCATATGATATAACCCATATGTGGAATCATTTTTTTTTTTTAAAGACTCTAATGAAATACTAACCTTCATAAAATGCTTTCCTGACACCAAAACATAAAAGGGGAGAATTATCAAACTTTGGAGAGAGATAAAGTAGATACATTTCCCATAGCATCCAATCATATTGTAGCTATCAGTTTCTTTATTTAGCACAGTCTATAACATGAGAAATGTACAGATTGGTTGCTATAGCCAATGGCTCCACTTTCTCTTTATCGCTCTCTCAAAGGTTTGATACATCTCCCCCTTAACCTTTAGAAAACCTGTTTATTTAACTAGCCATTTATCCAATCAAGAGGTCTCTTACACAGACTGCGCCAGACTGGTTACATGGCTAGTTATTAGGTGAGAGTAATACCCTTTTTACACCAAAGTCTCGGGTCTGACCACTTTCACGCCGCGGTACCGTTCACGCGGCATCCGTGTGCAGTGGGACTTTTGTGCCAACGCTATAATATGATATCATTTCCAAGTGCCCGGAGATCCGATCTCCCCCGGCTGTTAATGTGACATGGGTTGGAAGACCCGGTTGACCTTATTAATACCGCTTTCAGATCGCAAACCCAGGTCAGACCCTTTCACATTGCAGTTTCGACCTGGGTTATTCCCGGGTTGGTGCCTTTCACACTGAACCCGGGTCACCCATGTTAAACACTATGATGTGATTTAAAATGGACTTTTCTGGCTCACATTGATGAGGTTTCAAAGGAAATAAAAGGAGGGTCTGGGGCAGAGGCGGAACTACCGCCAGTGCAACCAGTGCGTTGCACTGGGGCCCGCCTCTGTCCAGGGGCCCAAAGCATGTAATGAGTCAAACTGACTCATTACATGCCGCTGTGCGCTGCGGGCAACCGCTGCCCGCAGCGCACAGCCGCCCGGAGAGAGGAGAGGAGCAGCGGTATGGGGGAGAAGGAGGAGGAGGGAGCCGAAGGAGGGAGCCGCAGCAGCGCTTTACTACTGGTGGAGGCGCTGGTGCTGCTGCCCCTCTGCTTCAGTATAGGCTGTCTTCCGAGAACAGCCTATAGTGAAGCAGAGGGGCAGCAGCAGCAGCGCCTCCACCAATGACACAGCGCTGCTGCGGCTCCCACCTCCCTCCTCCTCCTTCTCTCCAGCCCGGGAATCGTCTGACGCTGCACCGAGGAGCCTGAGCCAGCGGAGACGCCGGAGAGGGTAAGTATAATTCTTTCTTTCTGTATCTTTCTTTCTTTCTTTGTTGGGACTGCCTGCCGCTATGTGTAAAAATGGGGGACTGCCTGCCGCAATGTGTAAAAATGGGGGACTGCCTGCCGCTATGTGTAAAAAGGGGGACTCTGCCTGCCGCAATGTGTAAAAATGGGGAATTTGCCTGCCGCAATGTGTAAAAATGGGGGACTGCCTGCCGCAATGTGTAAAAATGGGGGACTGCCTGCCGCAATGTGTAAAAAGGGGGAATCTGCCTGCCGCAATGTGTAAAAAGGGGGGACTGCCTGCCGCTATGTGTAAAAATGGGGAATCTGCCTGCCGCTATGTGTAAAAAGGGGGAATCTGCCTGCCGTAATGTGTAAAAAGGGGGACTGCCTGCCGCAATGTGTAAAAAGGGGAAATCTGCCTGCCGCAATGTGTAAAAATGGGGAATCTGCCTGCCGCAATGTGTAAAAACGGGGGACTGCCTGCCGCAATGTGTAAAAAGGGGGACTCTGCCTGCCGCAATGTGTAAAAAGGGGGGACTGCCTGCTGCTATGTGTAAAAATGGGGAATCTGCCTGCCGCTATGTGTAAAAAGGGGGAATCTGCCTGCCATAATGAGTAAAAAGGGGGACGCTGTCTGCCGTAATGTGTAACAAGGGCACGCTGTCTGCCGTAATGTGTAAAAAGGGGACGCTGTCTGCCGTTATGTGTAAAAAGTGCACGCTGTCTGCCGTAATGTGTAAAAAGGGGGACGCTGTCTGCCGTTATGTGTAAAAAGTGTACGCTGTCTGCCGCTATGTTTAACAAGGGCACGCTGTCTGCCGTTATGTGTAAAAAGTGTACACTGTCTGCCGCTATGTGTAACAAGGGCACGCTGTCTGCCGTTATGTGTAAAAAGTGCACGCTGTCTGCCGTAATGTGTAAAAAGGGGGACGCTGTCTGCCGTAATGTGTAAAAAGGGGGACGCTGTCTGCCGTAATGTGTAAAAAGGGGACGCTGTCTGCCGTAATGTGTTAAAGGGGAATCTATCCGCTGTAAGGTGTAAAAGAGTCTCTACCTGGTGTAGTGGTGCTACTGTGCGGCGTAATTTGAAGAATGGAGACTACTGTGCACCGTTTTATGAATTGGTATTATTTTGTGGCCACACCCCTTCCCCACGAAGCCACGCCACTATGTATTTTTGCGCGCGCCTACGGCGCGCACTGCCCCTGTTTTGCATGCAGGGGTGGGGCTCCGATGCCGTTTCTTGCACACAGTGCTAAAATGTCTAGTTACGGCACTGTTGCTAGGTATCCATTTCTCTGGCCCTGAGCAGGTCCCCCTCACCAGATCCTCTCCAGGGGTGAGGGGGTGGACTTGGATGGGATGTGGGGGGGCCCAAAGCATTTTGCCGCACCTGGGCCCACCGCTCGCTAGTTCCGCCACTGGTCTGGGGACTGCTCTGAGCAGACACATAAACAGCCAATCAGCACCTTTTTGTAAAGGGCCCTATACACTATGCGATCCGCCGCCGAGCTGCCCGACGGCGGATACGGCCGACGAGCGACCCTGCGGCAGGGGGCAGTGACGGGGGGAGTGAAGTTTCTTCACTCCCCCGTCACCCGGCTCCATAGCAGTGCAGGCAAATATGGATCGTCCATATTGGCCTGCATGCACATTGTTCATTGCTGGTGCCTCCACACTGACAGATATGAACGGTTCATTAATGAACAAAATCGTTCATATCTTTCAGTAATATCGCCCAGTGTGTAGGGCCTATCAGATCCGGGTTGAATATCCCAGGTCAGAAGCTTTCACACTGCACAACGACCGGGGTCCGACCCATGTTTAACCCTTCTTTTAGCCCAGGTTGAAATGCTGGGTTGCTCAACCTGGGTTATTCACTTTGGTGCTTTCACACTGCACCTCAACCCTGATCGACTTGGCAACAACCCAGGTTATTTTTGCGATGTGAAAGGGGTGTTACACTGCTTTGTATACCCCTTTCACACCGCACAAATAACCCGGTATCGACCCGACATGGGTCGGCGTGCGGTGTGAAAGGGGCATAGCCGAAATCGCTGGTCGCCTGACCCGGCAATTCAACCCGGGAATAAAGCAGTGTTATACCCGGGTTGAATACCGGGTCAGTGACTGCGTAAACGGGCTCCCGGGGCGATGCGTCCCGGGACTTTACTACAGCAGGGAGAGGCGGCGCGGAGATGATCTCATCTCCCAGCGCCGCCTCCACCTCTGCACCCGCCACCGGCTCCGCCCCCCACTGCTATGGCAACCCGCCCAGCATGTTGCCGGTTCAGGGAAGCCTGCAGCAGCTGCCATTGCCGGATCCCACCCAGGAAGGACCCTTACATGGGTCCAATCCTGCTCTATACCTCTTATTCCTCAGGGACCCTTTTACACTGAAGGGCAACCCGGGTCGAACTGGCAATAACCCAGGATATTTGGGAATACCACTTTTTCACTGAAAACCCAGGTCGACCCGGGTTTCAAAGCATGATTACAACCCGGGTCAGACCCTGTTTATACCCCTTTCACACCACCAATGCCGGATCCCACCCAGGAATTGAAAACGGGCCCTTCCCGGGTAGGATCCGGCATTGGACACATTGGATATGCCGGGCTGGTTGCCATAGCAATGGGGGCGGGGGTGGAGCTGGCAGTGAGGGCAGAGGAGGAGGCGGCGCTGGGAGATGAGCTCATCTCCGCGTCGCCTCTCCCTGTTGTAGTGAACAGGTCCCGGGTTGCATCGACCCGGGCACCCGTTTACGCTGCCATTGACCCGGTATTCAACCTGGGAATAACGCTGCTTTATTCCTGGGTTGAATTGCCGGGTCAGGGGAACCGGGATTTTGGCTACAGCGCTTTCACACCACATATGGTGTCCCGTGTCGACCCGGCAACATGCCGGGTCGATGCCGGGTTATTTGTGCAGTGTGAAAGGGGTATTACACTGCACCTTGGACCCAGTTTATTCCCTGGTTAGCCCTGTTTACACTAAACCCGGGTCTGCCCTGTATGTTACTCACAGACACTCCTTTGAGGCGGACCTCTGCATACACAGCCAATCAGCAGTTTTTAAGCATAACCTGGGTCAGATAACCACGGTCAAACTGTTTACACTGCACCGTTACCTGGATCCAACCCTGGTAGTCACTTGGCCCGAGTTATTTTACAAGGACCCTTTTAAACCACGCTGTGACCTGGGTGGACCCTTAGCCACGAGTTAAACCAGCAATAACCCAGGATATTGGGAGTCATTCCGAGTTGATCGCTCGCTAGCTACTTTTAGCAGCCGTGCAAATGCATAGTCGCCGCCCACGGTGGTGTGTTTTCGCTTTGCAAGTGTGCGAACGCCTGTGCAGCCGAGCAGGACAAAAAAGTTTTTTGTAGTTTCTGAGTAGCTCTGGACTTACTCAGCCCTTGCGATCACTTCAGTCTTTTTGGTTCTGAAATTGACGTCAGACATCCGCCCAGCAAACGCCTGGACACGCCTGCGTTTTTCTAAACACTCCTTGAAAACGGTCAGTTGACACCCATATACGCCCTCTTCCTATCAATCTCCTTGCAATCGGCTGTGCGAATGGATTCTTCGTTAAATCTATCGCCCAGCAATGAACCGCTTTGTACCCGTACGACACACCTGCGCAGTAGTAACCTGTTCGCTGCACTGCGAAAAACGGCAGCAAGCAATCAACTCGGAATAACCCCCGTTTGTGCAGTGAGAAAGGGGTAAAGGGGTATAATTAATCTGGAATTGGGGGAAATCTCTTGTGTGATTGGACTTTCCAATAGGCTTTTGTATTCCCTGCTACCTCTGGCACCTGGCAGTTTGGGTGTCATCATTATGCTTAAAATATAACTCACTTTGCACCTTCTAATTGCACTTCTGCAAGAGCACATCTCTAGGCCACATTAGCCAATGACAGAAAAAGGTAACATCTGTTCTAAAGACAGTTCCACTAACCCCTTACTCTCAGGATTAATATGACCCATATATAACACTATACCAAGCAGAAAAGCTTTAAGAGTTTATAACTGATTAGAGTAATGTGGTCATTGGAAATAATGGTTTCCATTTTCAGAGTCATTCTTTCCGCCTCCTTCCACATCCGTTCTGTTTCTGATGACAGGTGTGGTATCATCATTTCAGCTCGCTACCCCCGTGATAGCGAGGAGCCTAACCCTTTAGGCAGCTAAACCCAAGTACTGTGTGCGCGATATGCGTGATAATGGGGATCATTTTAGAAAGGAGATTGGGGACAGGATGTACTAAAATACGCCGCCGCGTTAATTGCCGTTTTCTCTGCGATCTGACACACCGCTCTGCTGCCCGCCGCTCCCCCGTCTGCTTTCTCATCTCCTCTCCCTCATCACCACCGCGGCCACTGAGTTGTCCTTTCGCTGCGCTCCCCCTGGCCGTTGGCGCATGCGCATATTTATATGCCGTGAGTGCTCTCTCTCTCTCTCTCTATATATATATATATATATATACTGTATAGATAAACAAATGTGAAACTTAATAGACTTTTTATAAGTAAAATGTGAATGCTTTCTGTTACAACAAGGAGAACATAGCAGAATAATTCCAATATTGCATACAATTATCATTGGATCAGCTGATAGCTGCATAGAGTATGGGTGCCACCGATCATCGCTGATCAGGATGTTGGGCATGGAAATTCTGGCAGTGTATGTGCTGGCATGGCAGACCACAAGACTTTTCCTCTGTTCATTCACAGGGGATGAATGGGACAATGGGCCAGATGTACTAAGCTTGAAAAGTGATAAATATCACTGTGATAAAGCACCAGCCAATCGGCTCCTAACTTTAATTTTTCAAACACAGCCTGTGACATGGCAGTTAGGAGCCGATTGGCTGGTGCTTTATCACAGTGATATTTATCACTTTTCAGGCTTAGTACATCTCCCCCAATGTCTCTTCTCCAGGAGGGAACCCAGATATCCTGTGGCCACACACTATGATCTATCTCACATTGTATGGCTACAATACCTGCTGGTGTCAGGCCATAGCCTGATTAAGGGGGGGGGGGGGGGGGATAGGCAAATGCAAGGGGGGTTTCTGGTTGGCCGGAAACCCCCCATACTCTTGACAAATGGCTCAAATTATGACAACAATGGCAGTGGTATATACTATTATTGGAGCTGCCGCCACATCATGCAGTTTAAGGGACAGAGCAGAGCTGCTGCACATGCCCAGTGGTAGCAGCCTCTTCTACCAAGTTTGTGTTTGGATCTGAGTCCTTAATCAGTGCACTGTACCAGAGAGACGGTACCAAGAAGAAGAGACAGGAGCCTTATCATTAGGTGGGAGAATGTGTGCTTAGAAAATGCAGTACTGGTTCTATTATACTTGTGTATTTATTTATTATGGTATGTTTAACCTTGCCCTGACTACTTATCTTATTAATATTATTTAAACATTTGATACAGTCTAAACCTCAGACCAGTGTTTCCCAACCTCGGTCCTCAAGGCACACTAACAGTCCTGGTTTTAGTGATATCCAGGCTCCAACACAGGTGACTTAATTAGTACCTTAGTTATTTAGATTTAACCATCTGTGCTGCAGGCTGGATATCACTAAAACCTGCACTGTTGGTGTGCCTTGAGGACCGCGGTTGGGAATGCCTGTCCTAGACCATAGTGTTCAATATTAATACTGCATTCCATCCAGTATCCAGTATATAAAAAGATCAATGTGTACAATAATGTCCAGGGTAATTACTAGAGTCTTCTACAGCTGCCCAAGACTCCCGCACTTGCTTCAATGTTCCGCAGAGTGGGAGACTGTGGCTTGCATTTGGAAACCCCGCTCTAGAAATCCTGCGTTTGCCACTGGGATGCAGGGTATACTGTGCCCCGGGCCCCTATTTGTCAGCCCTCCTCCCAGCCAGAGTCATCCCCCGAAGAACACGCCGCGTTGTTATTTATAATCCACTATTAAGAACATCTAAAAATCTTTCCGGTTTGCAGGCAGTAATAGGCAATTACAGTTCGGTTATAAACTTTTAGATCTCACCGGACCTCCAGGACACCAGCATTTTGCCGTGTAGGTACTCCCCCTTTATCTGGCTTTAGCTACCAGACGTTGTTTGCAATCACGGGGTAACCTGTCGTCCCGCCGAGCTCCGTCCTGACGTTACTGTGTTAACCGCTGTAATTTGTTGTATCACCGGTGCCCCTGCTCCCGGCTCCTTCCTTCATAAAACAATGACCGAAATCACTCATTAGCCGCCAGGTTTTTTTCTGTGTGGAGTTTGTGTTTACTGATTAGCTGATCAGTTTCCTTTGGAAAGCACAGCTGGAATCGTTCAAAGTGCTTAGGATAAGATCTTTGCTTTAGATACATAGCATAATATAGTACAGAAAATAATGAAGTACATTTTCATAAAATACAGAAGCATGAAGATACTAAAAGGGACATTATGGAAATGCTTGAGTAAACAGGAAAGTCTTGAGTCTACTTTTGAAGGATTCTATAGTTGGGGCCTCTCGCACTGTGCGGGGAAGTGGGTTCCATAGAGTCGGAGCCGCATGACTAAAAGCTCGACCCCCAGATGAATTACGGTAGATTCTAGGTACTGCTAAAAGTCCTTCATCTACAGATCGCAGTAATCGAGTGGGGCAGTATGGGGTCAGAAGCTGTTTCAGGTACCTTGGGCCTTGGTCATGTAATGCTTTGAAACTCAGTAAGCCAATCTTGAAGATGATTCGCCATCTTACAGGCAGCCAGTGAAGGGAGTAGAGGATGGGTGTTATGTGGCTAGAACGGGGCTGGTTGGTTAACAGCCTGGCAGCTGTGTTTTGCACCAGCTGTAAGCGTTGCAATTCTTTTGCTGGGAGACCAAGGTAGAGGGCATTGCAGTAGTCTAATCGAGATAATACAAATGCATGTATGACTTTTGGCATATCATCTGAGGAAATTAAGTGCTTTATTTTGGCTATGTTCCTCAGGTGAAAGAATGAGGATTTGATTGTGGCTGATATCTGATGTTTAAGTGTCAAGCCACCATCCAGGAAAACGCCAAGATTCCGCACACGATCACTGGTCTGTAATTCTGAATCCCCGAGTGTAAGTCCAGTTGGTTGGCTATGCTGCAGTCTTGTCCTTTGATGTTGCGGTCGTATCATAAGGATTTCTGTTTTATCCGGGTTCAGTCGCAGCCAACTGGCGCTCATCCACTCCTGTAGTTCAGCTAGATAGCCATTTAGGGTTGCTATTGGGTTATCAGTGCTCGGAGCAAAGTACAAGTACAGTTGTTTATCATCTGCATAGCAGTGGTAGACCAGGCCATGGCGCCTGATTATTTCGCCCAATGGGAGCATGTATACTGCAAAAAGCATGGGGGATAGTATAGAACCTTGTGGGACACCACATGGCAATGGCACTGGTGGTGATGAGTATAATCCAGATGATACTCTCTGTGACCTGCCTGTGAGAAATGATTTGAACCAGCTTAGGACTGTGCCATCCAGACCACAGAAATGTATCAGTCGCTCAATCAGAAGCCCATGGTCCACGGTATCAAATGCTGCCGAGAGATCCAGAAGGATTAATATTGAACAGTCACCTCTGTCTCTTGCCATCAGAAGATCATTTAGCACACACACCAGGGCTGTTTCAGTGCTATGTCTTCTCCTGAATCCTGATTGAAATGGATCATAAATATCATATATTGTAAATATAACTGACATATTGGTGTTCTATAAATTAAGGTGAATAAGAGGATGCCAATCAGAAATATGCAATTATAGTAAACAGGTAAGGAATGACTCGTTAATGTAATAGGAGGGTATTCAATTTGCCAACATTCCGACAATGCAGATTCGACTTGATAACAAGTCGAATCTGCATCAGCGGTAAACTGTTGAAAACAGCCGCGTTTTGCACAAAGTTGAAAAAAGCAGCACTTTCATCGACTAGGTCGACCTAAAAATTGTTGAAAAGTGCAGTTTTTCCGACTGTCGGAAAAACCGGCACCAATTCAATACCCCCCCATAGGGTTAGTTGCGGTGACAGCTCTGCAATGCTTACCCAAATTAAATATAAAATAGATCAAGCTAACTGGAAAGTTGCTTGAAATTAATTTTCTGCTATGTACTGTTGTCACCTCTGCCTCCGATCCTGTCAACAGACATGAGCTGAGTGAAACCACTAATTGTCTCACCAACAGGCTGCAGAGTGTGTGAATATGCTCATTTCATGTTACACTTTGTTTATGTATATGGGATTAAAATTAAATAAACAACTGAATCACGTAAACAATGTAGTATCCCAATAAATATGATAACTTATAGTTAAAGACAAAAAGCAGACCTGTTGATACATTCTGCAAGAGCTGTTCCCCTCAGCTAGAATACTTATGACCAATAGTACGACACTTGCTAATTCCTCTGGCATAAAGCAAACTTCTATTTTCATGTAAGTATGAGGGGGTGTGACAGCACAAATACCTACTGCACTTGTTGGAGAGTAATAAATTATGACTTCACGATCATGGAAGCCAGTTCTGTAACGGTGTTTGCTGCCTTGTTATCTTATAACCTTGGTACTGCATAAAAATAAAAATAAAACTACTTTCCTTTCCTTGTGGAAATTAAATGTCATTATTTCAATGTTAATTTCATGAAGCAGATTTACGTGGATCAGCTAGGTAAACGACTTCATCACATATTAATGGTCTATCTTTATATACGATGTACAATGTTCACATCTGGGAAACTGTATATGAAGTAACTTAAGTTACATGACTAATTCTGTTTAGTTGTTTGACAATGGTTTTCACTTACTGCAACCAAAACAAGCTTGTTGACATCCTGTTTGGCATTCAGTGTATAATACAGTCAGAAAATTGGCACCATTGACCTTTTTTACAATTTCCGCTACCCACAAGTAACAAAACTGACACCCTACACTAAATATTTGGTAGCAAAGCCTTTGGCGTAAATAATTACAAGTATCTGCTTGTACTAGCAATGGATGAGTTCTCTGTATCTCTCTGCTGGCAGCATGGTCTACTCGCCTCGTGATAGCTGCTGCAGCATTCCTGGATTGGAAGGGTGACCTCTCCTAGCAGTGGTTTCCACATTTCTCACAGGTCTTCTATAAGATTTAGATCTTTACTTTCTGCTAGCAGCATCAGAACAGTCCAGCATCTTGTCTAAAACCATTCCTGGGCACTTTCTGAAGTGGGTTTGGATCATGGGATCATTGTGCTACTGGAAGACCATGACCTTCAATGGACACGCAACTTTCTGACACAGGACTCAACATTGCAAATCAATCTCCATATTTCATACACAGGTTCAAGGTGGCAGTTGCAGTACAGCAACCCCAGAATCACTAAACCTCCATGCCTGACTGGGGGAAGAGGTTATTTTCTTTGAAAGCTTCATTTTGTTTTCTGTTAAAACACAGGGCTGAAGCAATTTACTAAAAGCTCTAATTTGGTAAAATTTCTTCAGAGGACATTCTCCAAACTAGTATTTGGCTTTCTCAGGTGTGTTTGAGCTGTCTTAAGTCTTTCCGTCTCAGCAGTATGGCCCTACTGTGATACCTACCAAATAACCTTCTTTCAATGAGTTTGTAATAGATAGTGCAACTGGTTCCTTGTATAGGAGAGTCAACTTGAACCTCTTTGGTAGTTGACTGAGGTGCTGTCTTCCCCATTTGACCAATCCCACACTGCAATCAAGTTTTTTTTCTCACACTCATGTCCAGAGAAGGTTGCTACAGTGCCATGGCCTTAAAACTTCCTGATAGCATTATCTATGACGGAAACAAGAATATCAAGGCTACTGTAGATTGATTTGCAGCCCTGAAAACGTCCATGCTTTAATACAATCTTCGTCCTAACACACACACACACACACACACACACACACACACACACACAAACACACACACACACACACACACACACACACACACACACACACACACGAGAAACAGGATCCCAATTCTTTTTCTGTAAGTTGTTGAATGAATTGTTTTTATATTGCAGACAACTGCAACTCACTACAACGGAGAACAGTTCCACAGTAAAAGGAGAATTGCCTGCCTCATTGGCTCAATTCAATCTGGTGGAAGAGTTCCCGGAGCTATTTAATTCCGAGCAAAGTTATGCCGACTAGAGAATTTCTCCTTGCACCGCTAACTTCAACAACCTTCTCAGAGTATTGTTGCATTATTAGGACTGTAAGGACAGCAATATTTTATCAGCAGTTGTGTGCAGTACTTTACATGTCATTTTGGATGATACCACTTTTGTTGCTGCTAACAATTACATTATTATATCCAGTATTTATTGACATCCAATGTCCAACTGGGTTTACAGTAGGTAAGGTTTTCAAGTGATGATTTCTCCTAGACACAAATCCACCAAATAGAGCTATAAAAGATACAATCCATTCTTTAAAATGCACAAAAATAAATAGAATTTTACATATGTGGATACAAAGCTCGGTACCAACAGTATCTTGTTCATTAATGAACAAGATCATTCATATCTTTCAGTAATATCACCCAGTGTGTAGGGCCTATCAGACCCAGGTTGAATATCCCAGGTCAGAAGCTTTCACACTGCACAACGACCGGGGTCAGACCCATGTTTAACCCTTCTTTTAGCCCAGGTTGAAATGCTGGGTTGCTCAACCTGGGTTATTCACTTTGGTGCTTTCACACTGTACCTCAACCCTGATCGACTTGGCAACAACCCAGGTTATTTTTGCGATGTGAAAGGGGTGTTACACTGCTTTGTTATACCCCTTCCACACCGCACAAATAACCCGGTATTGACCCGGCATATTGCCGGGTCGACATGGGTCGGCGTGCGGTGTGAAAGGGGCATAGCCGAAATCGCTGGTCGCCTGACCCGGCAATTCAACCCGGGAATAAAGCAGTGTTATACCCGGGTTGAATACCGGGTCAGTGACTGCGTAAACGGGCTCCCGGGGCGATGCGTCCCGGGACTTGTTTACTACAGCAGGGAGAGGCGGCGCGGAGATGATCTCATCTCCCAGCGCCGCCTCCGCACCCGCCACCGGCTCCGCCCCCCACTGCTATGGCAACCCGCCCAGCATGTTGCCGGGTCAGGGAAGCCTGCAGCAGCTGCCATTGCCGGATCCCACCCAGGAAGGACCCTTACATGGGTCCAATCCTGCTCTATACCTCTTATTCCTCAGGGACCCTTTTACACTGAGGGGCAACCCGGGTCGAACTGGCAATAACCCAGGATATTTGGGAATACCACTTTTTCACTGAAAACCCAGGTCGACCCGGGTTTCAAAGCATGATTACAACCCGGGTCAGACCCTGTTTATAACCCTTTCACACCACCAATGCCGGATCCCACCCAGGAATTGAAAACGGGCCCTTCCCGGGTAGGATCCGGCACTGGACACATTGGATATGCCGGGCGGGTTGCCATAGCAACGGGGGCGGGGGTGGGGGGTGGAGCTGGCAGTGAGGGCAGAGGAGGAGGCGGCGCTGGGAGATGAGCTCATCTCCGCGTCGCCTCTCCCTGTTGTAGTGAACAGGTCCCGGGTTGCATCGACCCGGGCGCCCGTTTACGCTGCCATTGACCCGGTATTCAACCTGGGAATAACGCTGCTTTATTCCTGGGTTGAATTGCCGGGTCAGGGGAACCGGGATTTTGGCTACAGCGCTTTCACACCACATATGGTGTCCCGTGTCGACCCGGCAACATGCCGGGTCGATGCCGGGTTATTTGTGCAGTGTGAAAGGGGTATTACACTGCACCTTGGACCCAGTTTATTCCCTGGTTAGCCCTGTTTACACTAAACCCGGGTCTGCCCTGTATGTTACTCACAGACACTCCTTTGAGGCGGACCTCTGCATACACAGCCAATCAGCAGTTTTTAAGCATAACCTGGGTCAGATAACCACGGTCAAACTGTTTACACTGCACCGTTACCTGGATCCAACCCTGGTAGTCACTTGGCCCGAGTTATTTTACAAGGACCCTTTTAAACCACGCTGTGACCTGGGTGGACCCTTAGCCACGAGTTAAACCAGCAATAACCCAGGATATTGGGAGTCATTCCGAGTTGATCGCTCGCTAGCTACTTTTAGCAGCTGTGCAAATGCATAGTCGCCGCCCACGGCGGTGTGTTTTCGCTTTGCAAGTGTGCGAACGCCTGTGCAGCCGAGCAGGACAAAAAAGTTTTTTGTAGTTTCTGAGTAGCTCTGGACTTACTCAGCCCTTGCGATCACTTCAGTCTTTTTGGTTCTGAAATTGACGTCAGACACCCGCCCTGCAAACGCCTGGACACGCCTGCGTTTTTCTAAACACTCCCTGAAAACGGTCACTTGACACCCACAAACGCCCTCTTCCTGTCAATCTCCTTGCGATCGGCTGTGCGAATGGATTCTTCGTTAAATCTATCGCCCAGCAATGAACCGCTTTGTACCCGTACGACACACCTGCGCAGTAGTAACCTGTTCGCTGCACTGCGAAAAACGGCAGCAAGCAATCAACTCGGAATAACCCCCGTTTGTGCAGTGAGAAAGGGGTAAAGGGGTATAATTAATCTGGAATTGGGGGAAATCTCTTGTGTGATTGGACTTTCCAATAGGCTTTTGTATTCCCTGCTACCTCTGGCACCTGGCAGTTTGGGTGTCATCATTATGCTTAAAATATAACTCACTTTGCACCTTCTAATTGCACTTCTGCAAGAGCACATCTCTAGGCCACATTAGCCAATGACAGAAAAAGGTAACATCTGTTCTAAAGACAGTTCCACTAACCCCTTACTCTCAGGATTAATATGACCCATATATAACACTATACCAAGCAGAAAAGCTTTAAGAGTTTATAACTGATTAGAGTAATGTGGTCATTGGAAATAATGGTTTCCATTTTCAGAGTCATTCTTTCCGCCTCCTTCCACATCCGTTCTGTTTCTGATGACAGGTGTGGTATCATCATTTCAGCTCGCTACCCCCGTGATAGCGAGGAGCCTAACCCTTTAGGCAGCTAAACCCAAGTACTGTGTGCGCGATATGCGTGATAATGGGGATCATTTTAGAAAGGAGATTGGGGACAGGATGTACTAAAATACGCCGCCGCGTTAATTGCCGTTTTCTCTGCGATCTGACACACCGCTCTGCTGCCCGCCGCTCCCCCGTCTGCTTTCTCATCTCCTCTCCCTCATCACCACCGCGGCCACTGAGTTGTCCTTTCGCTGCGCTCCCCCTGGCCGTTGGCGCATGCGCATATTTATATGCCGTGAGTGCTCTCTCTCTCTCTCTCTCTATATATATATATATATATATATATATATATATATATATATACTGTATAGATAAACAAATGTGAAACTTAATAGACTTTTTATAAGTAAAATGTGAATGCTTTCTGTTACAACAAGGAGAACATAGCAGAATAATTCCAATATTGCATACAATTATCATTGGATCAGCTGATAGCTGCATAGAGTATGGGTGCCACCGATCATCGCTGATCAGGATGTTGGGCATGGAAATTCTGGCAGTGTATGTGCTGGCATGGCAGACCACAAGACTTTTCCTCTGTTCATTCACAGGGGATGAATGGGACAATGGGCCAGATGTACTAAGCTTGAAAAGTGATAAATATCACTGTGATAAAGCACCAGCCAATCGGCTCCTAACTTTAATTTTTCAAACACAGCCTGTGACATGGCAGTTAGGAGCCGATTGGCTGGTGCTTTATCACAGTGATATTTATCACTTTTCAGGCTTAGTACATCTCCCCCAATGTCTCTTCTCCAGGAGGGAACCCAGATATCCTGTGGCCACACACTATGATCTATCTCACATTGTATGGCTACAATACCTGCTGGTGTCAGGCCATAGCCTGATTAAGGGGGGGGGGGGGGGATAGGCAAATGCAAGGGGGGTTTCTGGTTGGCCGGAAACCCCCCATACTCTTGACAAATGGCTCAAATTATGACAACAATGGCAGTGGTATATACTATTATTGGAGCTGCCGCCACATCATGCAGTTTAAGGGACAGAGCAGAGCTGCTGCACATGCCCAGTGGTAGCAGCTTCTTCTACCAAGTTTGTGTTTGGATCTGAGTCCTTAATCAGTGCACTGTACCAGAGAGACGGTACCAAGAAGAAGAGACAGGAGCCTTATCATTAGGTGGGAGAATGTGTGCTTAGAAAATGCAGTACTGGTTCTATTATACTTGTGTATTTATTTATTATGGTATGTTTAACCTTGCCCTGACTACTTATCTTATTAATATTATTTAAACATTTGATACAGTCTAAACCTCAGACCAGTGTTTCCCAACCTCGGTCCTCAAGGCACACTAACAGTCCTGGTTTTAGTGATATCCAGGCTCCAACACAGGTGACTTAATTAGTACCTTAGTTATTTAGATTTAACCATCTGTGCTGCAGGCTGGATATCACTAAAACCTGCACTGTTGGTGTGCCTTGAGGACCGCGGTTGGGAATGCCTGTCCTAGACCATAGTGTTCAATATTAATACAGGTTGAGTATCCCATATCCAAATATTCCGAAATACGGACTTTTTTGAGTGAGAGTGAGTTAGTGAAACCTTTGTTTTTTGATGGCTCAATGTACACAAACTTTGTTTAATACACAAAGTTATTAAAACTATTGTATTAAATGACCTTCAGGCTGTGTGTATAAGGTGTATATGAAACATAAATTAATTGTGTGAATGTACACACACTTTGTTCAATGCACAAAGTTACCAAAAATATTGGCTAAAAGTACCTTCCGGCTGTGTGTATAAGGTGTATATGTAACAAAAATGCATTCTGTGCTTAGATTTAGGTCCTATCACCATGATATCTCATTATGGTATGCAATTATTCCAAAATACGGAAAAATCCGATATCCAAAATACCTCTGGTCCCAAGCATTTTGGATAAGGGATACTCAACCTGTACTGCATTCCATCCAGTATCCAGTATATAAAAAGATCAATGTGTACAATAATGTCCAGGGTAATTACTAGAGTCTTCTACAGCTGCCCAAGACTCCCGCACTTGCTTCAATGTTCCGCAGAGTGGGAGACTGTGGCTTGCATTTGGAAACCCCGCTCTAGAAATCCTGCGTTTGCCACTGGGATGCAGGGTATACTGTACCCGGGCCCCTATTTGTCAGCCCTCCCCCCAGCCAGAGTACACTGACATCACTGGCTTTCCCTCTTAGGCAGCAGCAGAACAAGCAGCCAGAATGCGAGCAGGACAGTATGCAGTGCAGAGGATAGGAAGGTGAAGAGAGCTGTAAGTGACACAGGGATCCCAGCTTCTCCTCCTCCCCGCCACGGTGTCTGAGTCCTGTGTAAACTGTTATGCAACTAAACGATTTGGGTCTAGAGGGGTGTAGTATGACTGGCTGGCTGTCTTGACTGCCGGAATGCTGTCACCCTGGGCAAGCGCAAAAGAGCGCCTAGCTGGCATGGTGGCGCACTACGCGCCCCACGCTATTGATTCTCCCTCCAGGGGTGTCATGGACACCCCAAGAGGGAGAATGGTTGTCAGTATCCCGGTGGTCAGGATACCGACAGCCGTTATATCGAGTGCCACCCATCTAGAGATAGAGACACACAGAGAGTCCTGTCCCAGTGTGTAAGTAGTACAGAGCCTGATGCTATTCTTGCATGTGACAAGATAAATGATGTTAGTTTTCTATGTGTATTTTAAGGTTAAGTTATCTTTGTTCCACTAAAAGAAAAGTTTATAAAATAGTTGTCTTTCAGTTAGGTGGAGCTATAAACTGTACCCAGGCATTACTAAACTATTAGTTAAAAAACTAATATACAGGGGGGCGTGGCCTGGCTGCTGTGGAGAGTAGCTGTGCATCTCCTCAGCTCCTGCAAGCACAGCTAATAAAAGCACCTTTCCACACTCCCAGCCAGTTTCTGTCAGCCCCAAGCGCCCATCTACCCTGCTGCTGCTGTTTGGGGGGACCCGCGGAGTCGGGGAGCACTTTTAAGTGCTCCTGCGGATTGCGGCCTTCCCCCCAAGGTGAAGCCCCGGCCTTGATTTGAGAGACGGCCCGGACCGGCCGCTGGAGAGAAGAGCCCTGCCGTGGATGGTTCCTCCTCGGCATACTGCCGCCCTGTTTGGACCCTCCGGACGGAGAAACGTGCCCCGCTAGGTGGGTGAGTCTGCTCCGTGATCGGAGCTTCCCTGCTGGCCGCGGCGTCCGCTGTCCCCCGGAGCTGCGGAGGCCGCCGTGCCGTCAGACGCGACCTCCCTCCCCCACCTCTTCCACCCGCCTGGTAGCCTGGGACGCGGTGGGCCGCGCGGCCGGCCGCCGGAGCCCGCTATCCTCCCGCTCCCCTCTGCAGCGGGGACGAGAAGCCTACTGACGGCTTTACACCTGGGCCGACGCACAGTTCCGGAGCGGCGGGGAGAAAGCACACATCTCTCCCCTGCCCCCTGGAGCTCTCCATCAGACCGCTATTTACGAGACCACACCTGGTCCTGAACACCCCCAAGCACTGTATCTGTGCCAGTGAGTGCCCTGCTGTGCGATCCCGAGCGGCGACGACCAGCAGCAAGCTGCTGCGGCGGTGAGGCCTACGCCGTTCACCGAAGCCGGGGCCTAGAGTTTCAGGACGACCCGGCGGGAGGCTCCGGACCGGTGCGCGACCGTGGCGGGACCGGACGGCGCCCTGCGGACACCCCTAGAGCCCTCCTGTCAACCTGAAGACCTCCCTGGGATGCTCAGGTACTTTAATATAACGGGGAAACCCCTCTAAAGCCCGCAGGCTCCACACATAAATCCACATACCTCAGCCCAGCACAGCAGCGGCGGCCATCTTGAATGCCAAAGTCACATTACACTAGCTGCACAGAGACAGGAGCTCAGCCTGAGACCCCCCTGACATTAAACGGCGGGTCAGCTCACTGCCGGGTGGCTGAGGGAATACCTCACTCTGCTCTCACCTCTACCCCCTGAGCATCCAACCGTGTTCTATAGGAGCTTTCACGAGCTGGTACTACTAGACCAGACAGCACCTTGGAACACCATTACCACTATACCGGTACTATCTAAACACCTTGCGGAGTCGTCGGCCCCCCCCTGGCAACCACACACACTACGCCGGCAGGGCCTTGGGCATCTCTAAAAGAAACCCCGGTCCCCGGTGGACCCCAAACCTGCTGGAACCTGAGAGCGTACATTCACTGCGCTGAGGCTCGACCATTACCCACAGGGCATGGCACGCCCGACTGGGCCCGTCTGACCATCCTCTCCAAAGCGCCTAGCATGTGATCTCGATATGTACTACACTTGGTCTCGTGTGTGATCCTAATGATATAGGAGCTTCCCTCATCCTTCCCAGGTGTTGACAAATAACCTACCTCACCTCCGCCACTATGCCTAAAGGGGGGAAAAAGACGAACGCCCATAACCTGGTGGGCTACTTCAAAAATCCTGCTCCATCCTCCACCCGGAGAGCAACCTCACCCCCACCTACTCCAGCAATATCTGACAAAGACTCAGACGATGACTCTTCCTCCACTCCCGCCACAAAGGCTGATGTCGCCCTCCTCCTATCCGAGATGCGCAATATTAAAAAATCAATACGTGCAGAAGTACAAGAGGCTATCTCGGGTCTAAAATCGGACGTGGATAGCCTGGGCACCAGAGTAGATGCCATCGAAAGAAAACAGGAAGAGCTTATCGCCTTCCAACAAGAATCAGAACAGGAGATATCTCAAATGCGCACGGATGTTATGCTCCTAGCGGACAAACAAGAAGATTTGGACAACAGGGGGCGCCGGAACAATCTCAGAATTCGTAACGTCCCCGAGACGATAGAACAAAACCACCTCACGGACTATCTGCTCCGCCTCTTCCGTTCTCTTGCTCCCTCCGTTCCAGACGATATGCTTCTTCTGGACAGGGCTCACAGGGCTCTACGTCCTAGATCCCAAGATGCTAAAACACCAAGAGACGTAATCCTCCGCTTTCATTATTTCGCGGTCAAAGACCAAGTCTACGCCAAAACTAGGAGGATGACGACGATCCCGTTCGAAGGCTCCGATCTCTTGATCTTCCAGGACCTGTCGCCGGTCACGCTGAACAGACGGAGGGAATTAAAAGACATAACCAAAGCCCTAAGAGATCATAATATCCGATACAGATGGGGCTTCCCCTTTGCACTCCAAGTCAGAGCAGATGGCAAATTCCTCTCCGCTAGATCTCCAGATGAGGCCCTTCAGCTACTACACCAACTGAACATCTCCGGCCCTCCGGCCACCCCTCATCACTCTCTCCCAGTCAACACCTCCCCTTCTCTCACAGCTCCAGCCTCAGAATGGACCACCGTCGGATCTGCATCACACACCTCCCCAGATACATGAGCTACCATGTATAGATGCCCAGGATAGGACTTGTGACCACACGAGCCCACAACGGACTACAGGGGGTCTTTCCGCAATATGCCAAGATCCCCATACGGTGTAGAGCCTTGGGTTAAGATAATGTTTACCATTTAAGGCCTTGTTGATCCTGTTGTGGGGGGACCTGTCCGGGCCCTCGGGGCCGGGGTTCTTCGTGGCTGGCCGCGTGGGCTTCGGTCCCGGGAGGCCCGTATAGGGTGAGTTTTGTTTTTTCTTGTTCTCCTTTTCTACCTCACACAGGTCTTAATATTATTGCTGTTAATATGCGTTCAGCATGCCATGTTTACCCCCAATTCTACTAATGCTGTTACCCTCCCCCCCCCCCTTCCCCCCTCCCCTTTAAGCTCCCCTAGCTTATTGTTCGCATTGCGTACATTTAAATATAGTATGATCGCACACGGGACCCGGTCTCCTCTCTGAGCGGCTGGGTTCACCCACCCCCCACTCGACCTTTAGGGTCGACGTCGGACGACCTAGACCTGCGGGTCTGTCTCTCCCTTGGGTCCGACTGACGAGAACGGACTCCCTCCGCCCTTTAACCACTGATGCTAATATATGCTTGTTCTTCATCTGTTCTCCTACCCTCTCTCTTCCCTTCTTCCTGATCCTCTTTCCTTTTCCTTCCCCCCTGTCTTTCGGAACTCCGCTGGCGCGCTTCCACATGAAAAGTGCTCTGTTCTCAAACCATGGTCCTTAGGATAATCACATTGAACACGAAAGGTCTAAATAGCCCACGCAAACGCTCCCTTTTATTTCAATCCCTTAAGCAACTTAAAGGCGATATTGTTTTCCTACAGGAGACCCACTTCTCAGGTAAATCACACCCGGCACTTAAGTCCAAACACTTCCCGCACACTTTCCATGCTTACGACCCCATACACAAGAAGAAAGGGGTCTCTATACTCTTTGCTAATCATTTAGATTTCATCCCCTCTGAAATACTGAGCGACCCTGAAGGCAGATACTTGTTGTTAGTAGGGTTGTTAAACGGGACCCCCTATACATTCCTAAATGTTTATGCTCCAAATCAGACCCAGGCTCCCTTTTTCCACTCCTTAAATAGCCTCTTAGCCCTACACAGACGCGGCAATGTGGTACTAGGGGGGGATTTTAATGTGACTCTAGACAGCGCTCTGGACAGATCTAAACCTCTGCCCAGATCCATGCGCCCCTCACACACGCGCAATGCAACTGCTTTGAACCTCCTGCTGTCACGGCACCTTCTCTTCGATGCATGGAGAGTAAAAGAGCCGACTGCCAAAGACTACACTTACTATTCCCCCATATACGATGTTTACACGAGATTAGACATGATTTTCCTGAGTTCGGAGCCTGCACAAAGTATCATTGACACCTCCATCCACCCCAACACGTGGTCAGATCACGGTCCGGTCACCGTAGATGTCGCAGGCCCACACCCACCCGCTCGCCACCCTGTATGGAGATTGAACGATAGACTCCTTCTTAATCCCCAAACGAAAGCTCACATAGCCGCCGAAATCTCCCACTACTTTGAGACAAACACATCCCCGTCTGTCCCCCCTATGTTACTTTGGGACGCTCACAAAGCGGTCATACGCGGATATATGATCAGTGCCTCCTCGTATAACAAGAAGGCCAGATCCAAACGCATCCGGGAACTCACGGACATGCTTGGCTCCCTCTCACTGAAGCACAAAAAAACAGGGTCCGAAACGGACCTCTCCGCCTTATCTGCGGTCAGAGGTGAGTTAAACATGCTCCTGACGACGAAGGTGGAGACCAGCTTGAAGTGGCTCAACCAATCCTTTTACGAAAAAGGGGATAAAGCTGACCGGTTGCTAGCCTCCAGGCTCCGGGCTAAACTCACAAGGAACAACGTTATGTCTATCCAGCATCCCTCTGGTGTGAAGACTAGGGACCCCAAACGCATCACTGAAACTTTCTCTCGCTTCTACGAGAAACTATACAACGCCCATAAGACCACTCAGACGAAACCAGACTTTATTGGGGCTATTCGTACCTTCCTATCCCAATGCCATCTCCCTCGTTTAAGCTCATCGGTCTCAGCCGAATTGAATTCGGAGATATCCGAAGAGGAAATTGCCACTGTTGTCAAATCCCTAAAGCTTAGCAAAGCTCCTGGCCCAGACGGCTTTACGGCCGCATATTACAAGACCTTTCTCCCCCAACTTACACCTCACCTCTCAGCCCTTTTCAATGCTGTCTTGCAGGGAGCTTCTTTCTCCAAAACGGCACTGGAGGCCAAGATAATAGTCATCCCTAAGGAGGGTAAGGACACATCTAGTTGCGCTAACTATAGGCCTATATCATTACTTAACTCAGATATCAAGATTTATGCCAAAATATTGGCTCTCCGTCTAAATAGAGTCTTACCCCACCTTATCCATAACGACCAGGTAGGATTTATCCCCGGCCGTCAAGCTCGAGACAACACGAGACGAATTATTAGCCTGACCCACTATATCAACCTTACACACACCCCTGCTCTCTTGCTTTCTCTGGACGCGGAGAAAGCATTTGACAGAATAGGGTGGCCCTTTATGTTTGAAACTCTGGCACATCTGGGCTTTCAGGGGGAATTCCTTACAGGGATACAAGCCTTATATTCGACCCCTTCCGCTAGGGTATCTATAAACGGAGTACAATCTGACCCTTTGGACATCTCCAACGGTACCAGACAGGGCTGCCCTCTCTCACCCCTGATCTTTGCCTTAGTGATAGAACCATTAGCAGCCCGAATCCGAGCCTCGCCCGACATCGGAGGGCTAGGAGTAGGGGACTCCGTTTACAAGATTTTCTTGTTCGCAGACGACGTCCTCCTGTCACTTTCCTCACCTCACACCTCTCTGCCGAACCTTTTTACTCTCCTGTCTGAATACGGACAGTTATCGGGCTACAAAGTCAACTGGTCCAAGACGGAAGCTCTCCCCTTCCACATCTCCCCTCCCCAAATAGCCAACATGCAAAACAACTTCAAATTCACCTGGTGCACCTCTAAAATCAGATACCTGGGGGTCTATATTACGAGCCGCTATGGAGACTTAAGGAAAATTTCTCGCCTTTGCTTAAAAATCTTAAGGCCGATCTCCATAAATGGCAATCATTAATCATATCTTGGTTAGGCCGTATCATAGCTCTGAAAATGAATATTATCCCCCGCCTCCTCTATCTATTCCAAACGCTACCAGTGAAAGTGCCGGACTCGGTACTGGCACAAATTCATACGTGGTTGCTACGTTTTGTGTGGAGAAATAAAACTCCTAGGATAGGGTTCTCTACCCTCCGCAGATCAGTACAAGAAGGGGGGAGAGGATTCCCAGATATCCGCCTTTACTATCTGGCCACCCATCTCAGCCAAGCGGTTGCATGGTTCGCCCCTACGCAGTCCATACGTTGGCTCCAGTTAGAGAGGACACTTAGCCGCACTCCTCTATCATCTCTACTCCTATCCCCTCCTAAATCTAGATCTCCCCATTTGCAACTCCACCCGGTTCTGGAATTCACCTGTCAGATCTGGGACTATTGTACACGCCATTTCCACATGCTATCAGCCCCTTCGGCGCTTACTCCATTGTGGGACAACCCTTCGTTCGCCCCAGGCCATTCCATGACCCGCTCGCACTCATGGTCGACACATAACATCCGCTTCGTTCTAGATGTATTGTCCGAAGGGGCCTGTACACCATTACCGGAAATTGCGTCAAAATATGACTTCCCGGATGCGAACCCTTTTACCTATCTACAGGTGAGACACTTTGTCTCGTCCTTAACAAGCACATCCCCATTCCAACCTCTCTCCACCCTGGAGTCCTATTGCTATTACAAACCGCTCGCTCGTGGAATCATCTCCCAACTGTATTACCTTCTCCAGGTAGGGGATAGGAAAACGACCCCGGCCTTTATACTCAAGTGGGAACAGGACCTTGGCCCGATACCAGATGACTATGATTGGTCAGATGTCTTTGCGGCTGCCGCGAAATCCTCGATTTCAACCCTAGTTAAGGAAAACGCATATAAAATCTTATATAGGTGGTATCTAGTCCCCTCTAGACTTCACAAAATGTTCCCCTCCTCCCAGCCATTGTGCTGGAGAGGATGCGGCGGACACGGCTCTTTCCTCCATATATGGTGGACATGCCCTAAAATCGAGCTATTCTGGGACTCAGTCGCCCACTTGTTGAGTACAGTGCTCCAGACCCGGATATACAAAGATCCTTGGTCCTTTCTGCTAGGCCTCCCCACTGCCAATGCACCTCCGAACTCCGGTAAATTACTGACACAGATCTTGAACGCGGCTAGATGCGCAATTGCCCTAAACTGGAAAAAGAGGGAGTCCCCCCCTATACAACAGGTCATCAACAAAATATGGTACTTCGCAAGCATGGAAAAAATCACTGCATACCTCCATAACAGATCTTTTCAGTTCCTTCAAGTATGGGAACTCTGGTTTGACTCACAGGCCCCCGCACACGGAGCTCGACCCCCCGGGAGCTCGACGGCCATACTATTATGACCCCTGTACTCTCCTAGCCCGACAAGTAGCTCAGAGGATATCCTCAACATATCCTTTTCGTGTTCCCCGAGTAGCACTTTCCATTTAGTACTAGCGCCATGCGCGTACCAACGCAAAACGGGGGCGTACCAGCGGCATTTCCCTAACCCTGCCACCTCTCCTCCTACTCTATTCCCTCCCCATCTCCCCTGTCTCTTTTTCTCGCCTCTCAGGTTCTATCTCTTTAGTCTCTACCCTCCTACAGTCATAACTACGAACCTGTGTGTCGGTTCCCACCCATCTGAATAGTCTCTGTCTACCCTGAGACATAACTCTTTGCTGTTTCTTTGCATTGTGGGAACCACATGTTCCTTATTTTAAGGTTATATATCTGTTATCGGTAATGTTATGTTAGACAGAACAGCCCATCCCATATAAGGGGGAAGGCTGCAGTAATGTTTGTAACCTGTAAAGTTTATACCCTGAAAATTAAAATAAACAATTTAAAAAAAAAAAAAAAACTAATATACACACCATTGATTTAAATTTAATATACACAATCTATACCAGGGCTGGCCAAACCGGTCCTCGAGATCTACCAACAGGTCATGTTTTCCAGGCCTCCAGGAGATCTGTAGAATTGTCAATTAGGAATGAATGCAGCACATCTTAATTAGTCGAGGACTGGTTTGGCCAGCTCTGATCTATACCTTCCACCATGACCCATTCTAGGAGGGACCAAATGCACTCTACCTGGACTTCCTTCTTAATTTGTGATTGCAATCACCTGTGTTGAACTATCTTTCTCATCAATTAATAGTTCAACACAGGTGACGCCAATCATATATTAAGTCCAGGTAGAGAGAATTTTGTTCCTCCTGGAATGGAACATGTTGGGAGGTATGCACAATTTATTATACTTCCCCCACCTTCCATCGGGGCCCCCCTGCTTTAAGTGCCCGGGCACCCCCAAGGCTTAATCCGGCACTGTGTCAGGCTATGTGTCTTACACACACTGTATCTGGCAAATGGCTGCTCAGCTTTAGTGACTCAGACTGAGAGTTATGTGGCTAATCCTGGTCTGAAAAAAGGATGTGGATTATTAGATCTACTCTAAAAAGGTCTACAGCCAATAGCTCTACCACTAATGGTTGACATGCATTAGGTCAACATAGAATATGTAGACAGTAGATCAGGTTGACGGGGTCAAAAGGTCGACATGGAAATGGTCAACACAAAAAAAGGTCGACACCATATTTTATTTTTTGAGGGGAGTGTTTTGTCACTTTTCTTGCCACAAACAAGCCCCATTACTGTACCGCATCCCCTCTTTGGGCAAGGTTACTATTCCCGATCATAGTCCACGTGGATGGTAAAGTATGAAAACCAAACTGGTGTCGACATTTTGACCCTGTCAACCTTTCCTACTTTCTATCTTTTACATGTCGACCTTTTGATCATGTCGACCTAATGCATGTCTACCATTAGTGGTCTATCTATTGACTGTAGACATTTTTAGTGCAGATCTATAGACCTGAAAAATAGAAGATTATAGAACAGACGTGTATCAGTACATATTACACATGTATCACTGTGAAACACACGGATACCGCCCACTACATGGGCTCTCAGTTCCGTTTCCTGTTTAGCATATGACATTCCTGGGTGCAACGGAACTTCTGGATCTACTCAAGATGACCCAAATCAAACTACTGCCACCCATGTGTTTGCTGCTTACTATTGTTGGTGGTATTACCAGCTTCATAACTATTACTGGAAGGATCACATTTATACCATGTATAACAGGCATGATGTTCATGAAGATTTTTTTGTTTAATGGAAAAGAAGAACTGCAGCCGAGATGACATGAAATTAGATTGTTACTCGTTTTCTGTTTCATTTACAAATGCTGCTGTAAACAGATCTTCTGCCTCCAGGAGAATCCAGCTGCCGTTTATTAAGTGGTTAAGTGGATATGGAAAAATACAAGCTGGGTTTTCCCAGCACCGCTGCCCTGAGTTGGGTATTGCAATAATCCCATCAGACATACAGCCCGTATCGCAGACTGCAATAATTATCACACATGCTGCACCAACATCAGATAACTGGTTCCAAGTGACCCCATACAGTACCTGATAATGATCAAAGCCAATCAGATCAATATCAGACGTGTATGACAAACACACAGGGCGTTCTGCTTCTCTTGTACTATTCCAAGACCTATATTTATGTGCAAACTGTGCTGTGATTGGCTGGATTGTAGCATGCCTGGCTGGCTAAAGACAATGGTAACACTGCCATCCCTAATCCAGAGGTTACCAAACCCGGTCCTCACGGCAGCCTAACAGTCCATGTTTTAAGGATATCCATGCTTGTGTACAAGTGACTTAATTAGCACCTCACTCAATTTGATTTAATCATCTGTGCTCAAGCATGGATATCTTTAAACCCTGGACTGTTAGGTCTCTCCAACAGTGTCTCACTAGGTTGCTCTTACACCATTTACCAAAGCATCTTGGCAAAGATTCTACAAGTTTCCCACTATAAAGTCCATCAGCCCATGTATTCTTAGAGGCAGTGGGGGTCATTCCGAGTTGTTCGCTCGTTGCCGATTTTCGCAACGGAGCGATTAAGGCAAAAATGCGCATGCGCATGGTACGCAGTGCGCATGCGCTAAGTATTTTAACACAAAACTTAGTAGATTTACTCACGTCCGAACGAAGAATTTTCATCGTTGAAGTGATCGGAGTGTGATTGACAGGAAGTGGGTGTTTCTGGGCGTAAACTGACCGTTTTCTGGGAGTGTGCGGAAAAATGCAGGCGTGGCAGGATAAAACGCGGGAGTGTCTGGAGAAACAGGGGAGTGGCTGTCCGAACGCAGGGCGTGTTTGTGACGTCAAACCAGGAACGAAACGGGCTGAACTGATCGCAGTGTAGGAGTAAGTGTGGAGCTACTCAGAAACTGCTAAGAATTATCTATTCGCAATTTTGCTAACCTTTCGTTGGCAATTCTGCTAAGCTAAGATACACTCCCAGAGGGCGGCGGCCTAGCGTGTGCATTGCTGCTAAAATCTGCTAGCGAGCGATCAACTCGGAATGACCCCCAGTGTCTCAAGTAAAGTGTCAGATTCTGGTTCACCTATATTTGTCAGTATCTGATTAAGGGGTTTATTTACTAAGCCTTGGACAGAGATAAAGTAAACGGAGATAAAGTCCCAGCAAATCGGCTCCTAACTGCCATGTTACAGTCTGGGTTTGAAAAATGACAGTTAGGAGCTGATTGGCTGGTACTTTATCTCCGTCTGATTTATCTCCATCCAAGGCTTAGTAAATAGACCCCTTAGTCTTTTACCAGCACGTCGCCTTAGCCCAGAGGTTCGCAAATGCGGTCCTGAAGGCACCCCAACAATCCAGGTTTTAAGGATATACATGCTTATGCACAGGTGACTTAATCAGTACTTCAGTCAGTTTGAGTATACCATTTGTGCACAAGCAGGGATATCCCTAAAATCTGGACTGTTGGGGTGCCTTGAGGGCCGCGTTTGGGAAGCACTGCCCTAGCCGTTGTTCCATGAGAAAACAAGTTACTGAACAGCCTTTATCCCTGTATCGCCCTAATAGTCCCTCCTTTCCCAAGGTTACCAATTGCCTTCCTAAAGCCGTTGTAATCAAGTCATTGGGCAGCTGCCATGTCCATCTCTCGTATACATGATCCAAGCATGTTAGGACGTGAATTGCTTAGCAACTCCATCTTTGTGAATTCACTTGCTTCCGATATGCTTTGTATGCCTCATTTTTTTAATGTTGCCTTAAAACTGGTAGATGGTAGTAACTGGAAATGCCATATAGTAGCCACAAACGAGTAACATTACTGACAATACTTGGAAGTCTTCTTATCTTTATCATTGATAGGAAAGAGAAAGAGAGAGAACCACATTAAGTCCAGGATCCATCTTCGCACTGATATTTGGTTGGCTGTTTTCTTTTCTCTTTCTTGGTCGTTTACCACACAGAAACTGAAAAGGATTATAGCGTTATATCCATGTAAAATGAGGATCCAGCGACTCCTCTTCCATCCGTTCTTCCAAGAACAGCAGCTGTTGGACTTTATAGCAATGCTGAGGATACATCTTCATCACCTGAGGCTCACAGAGGGTTGTCTCATCCACCACCAGCGTGTCTGAATCCTGCTGCATATAGACTTGTCTCAAGTAATTGTAAATCTCCCAGAATGCATCTTCCCCCAGAAGCCGCACGCAGTCCCTGCACACACAGAACAACAAAATCATGATTCACGTCATTTCTGCAATATGTTACTCTGCAATATGTATATTATACAGATGTGTCCCCACTTACTGGTTGTCCGTATGCCATATGGCACAAGACGCCTGACGTGACCGGGGCACTCCGACAGGTGCAGCACACCGAATTTTTATTTTGTGTCCTATGCTGTGTACACACTGGCCAATATATCGGCCGTTCTATTGAACAGCTGATATATTGCTGGCACGTCGGCCAATGTGTACCAATGATATGTCTGTGAACTCCGTCATTCACAGACATATCGTGCTGACCCTGCAGCACACACACAATGACCAATATATCTTCATCTGTATTAGTGCATGGTTGTGTGTGTATGGGCGGTCAGCCTACCGCCTGTACACATGCTGCAGAGGCCGCCCTGTGATTGACGTTTGAACTGGGCGAGCGTCTGTAAATGCCCGCCCAGTTCGTGACATCAATCATGACGGATCGGGTAGTGTGTATGCACAACACACTGCCCGATCCAGCGACCGATATATCTGCAGATTCATTGATCTGCAGATATATCTTCTAGTGTGTGCCCACCATTAGTCACATTACAGATGCAACAAAAAGCCACTCACAGACATTGGGCTGAGACCGTACTGGCACAGGAATTGGTTTTACACACGTACAGTGGCAGAGGAAGCACAAAGTACAGGTGAGTACAGGTGACTGCATTGGAGCCCTTTTTACACAGAGTCAGACTCAGCCGCACACAGGGGCATTTTAAGAGAGGAGGAGGAGGCCCGTGTTCAGCCTGCTCCGTCGGGCCCCCTCCTCTCTGCCCGGAGCACCGTAGAGTCTGAGCACTAGAGGGCTCAGACACTACTGCGCATGCGCAGATCTCCGGGAAAATGGCGTGGCGGCCATTTTCTCTGAGATCTCTCTACTGCGCATGTGCAGAACGTTGTGAAAATGGCCGCTGGGCCATTTTCACTGTGTTCTAGTGGCGCTACGGATGCCGGCGCTGGACTTCGGAGATGTAAGTATTTTACAAATGGGTGCAGTGTGTGCGGTGGGGCCCCCTCTGGACTCAGGGGCCCATGTGCACCGCACACACTGCACCCATTATAGAAACGCCAGTGGCCGCACACAGATGTACAAATGTCACAGTGATCAGTGCAATCTAGCAGTGTAGTGTTGTCGTTCCCAGTTGTTTTATTGGGATGTGGTTATGTGACCAACGCGGAATCCTGCCCTCGGTGCAAAGTCTGATAGTGGGCTTGCCGACTGACAGGGACTATCCCCACTCATGGGTGTCCACAACACCCAAAGAGTGGGAATAGAACCTGCGGCGAGGGCATCGAGCCACTGAGCCCACTGCGTGGAGAGCGCAGCAAGCCTACAAGGTGCTTCATTGTGCTCCCCCACCCCACTAAACACCAGGATCCGGGCGTAGGTATGATGACCGGCGGTATCCCAACGGTCACCCATACCCAACCCGTTTTCATCTATGCAAGTAAGACGCACATTTTCCGCACGTAAGATGCTCAGCGCAGCATAGTCACATGGGGTCTGGAGCGCTGAGGGGGCTATTTGGCACAATTGAAACAACAGTAAGAAAGGACACATCTGTAGCATTCCCCAAAATACATGTGAAACATTCAATTCTCTGGGGAACCATGGATATCTGCCTAAGCTTTTCTCTCACACCTTCTGGGCATATTATTAGTTGACAGGAATGAGTAGGTATTGCAGCCAGTACCCCTGTACTGGATGAAGGCTACTACCTTTCCAAACTCAACCAATACATACAGTTTTCCAAACAATGGGCCTGATTCAGAGGGGGGCCGGATGTAATGACGCCCGTGTTTGGTGGCCATGCGGGATGCCGATTGAACTAGAACTTTTTGTAAACTGGCAATCACTTGCAAGGCAAAACCATGCCTTGTTGTAAGTGATTGCCCCAGTCCAAGTTCGGCCGGCAACCCTTATCGCCACCGAACCTGAGCACCATTACATCCAGCCCGTGGTTGGAGATGTGTGTGGTGATGCAGCAGGAGGCCTCTACTACAAGCAGACACCTCCTGCTGCAGCAGTGATCTGAACTGCATCCTAGCATCGTCCGGACTGCGTGCTGGGTCGTGCACACGCAGGAAAGACCTTGTGCAGGCGCATAGTACTCATAATCTGTATTTTGCACCTCATAGCAGGCGTATAGTACTCATAATCTGTACTTTGCACCTCATAGCAGGCGTATAGTACTCATAATCTGTATTTTGCACCTCATAGCAGGCGCATAGTACTCATAATCTGTACTTTGCACCTCATAGCAGGCGCATAGTACTCATAATCTGTATTTTGCACCTCATAGCAGGCGTATAGTACTCATAATCTGTACTTTGCACCTCATAGCAGGCGTATAGTACTCATAATCTGTACTTTGCACCTCATAGCAGGCGCATAGTACTCATAATCTGTATTTTGCACCTCATAGCAGGCGTATAGTACTCATAATCTGTACTTTGCACCTCTCATTGCACCTCTCATACACCAATAGGCTGAATGATTACTGAGACCACGTACCGACTCTCTGCTCTGTGCGTAGGTAATGGCGCCACTTTAAAGACAATACATTTCAATGCTGCAATTTTTGGAGTTTCATCATGTCATTGAGACCTAGATCATAATATAACTGTGGGAAATATGTCAGTGTTATAGCGGTGACCTCTCCCCACCTACTTACTGTAAGCTGCGGGTTTTGTTGTTTATCCCAGATTTTTATTAGCCTCCTGGGTTCGCTTATATTTTTGAGTGTTTGAAAACGTCTCCATCCGAGAGCAGCCGTCATCGCGCTGTGGTAGTGATAACTCGCTGTCAGATTTATTCTGTAGCACAGCGCTGTTCTGATGGCACCATATGCCTTGTGTGATCACAGGAAGCTAATGCCTCTCTGTCTGCTCCAGTTGTGAGTAAAGGCAGCTGCTGGCTGATTAACAGGTCCAGCGCCAAACACGAAGAAGCATTTTCCTGGGATCCCAAGTACTGGAGATATTTATACAGTAGCTGTAGGCCAGTCTTCTCCCAGGGTGACAGAACTGCATTTATAGCTAATATCACAGCTGTATATATATATATATATATATATTTCTTGGCAGCTACTAGACATCAGCACGCCTCAGTACTGCCGCTGGCTTCTAGTGAGTTGATTGACTGGAATTTCATGAGTAGTGGTTTAGCTATAACACAGTGGTTCTCAAACTCGGTCCTCAGGACCCCACACAGTGCAGGTTTTGCAGGTAACCCAGCAGGCACACAGGTGTATTAATTACTCACTGACACATTTTAAAAGGTCCACAGGTGGAGCTAATTATTTCAATTGCGATTCTGTGAGACCTGCAAAACATGCACTGTGTGGGGTCCTGAGGACCGAGTTTGAGAACCTGTGCTATAACAGATAACTGAGAGATAAAGTGGAGAGAGATTTTGACTAAAATAATGTGAAAAGGGTGTTTTCACAGTTTTTCACATTATTTTAGTATCACTCCAATATATTAAAGGGCATTTGGAGCAGTTTTCATGAAAAACTGCTCCAAACCCTTTAATTGTAATTTTTTTTTGTAACCCACATCGCATTCCTCATACTTATAATGGGAAATGAGATGTGGCCAAATGTAAAATACAGCAGTGAGCCCTGTGATAATTTCACCAGCTCAGGCTGGCGAGATCACAGGGCAGCACTGCGATATGAAGCCATTTGTCCAGCTTTCTGTACACCTGGCAGAGAAAGCTGTGCGGGACCCGGCTCCAGTGATCAGCTCTGTGTGTCTAATGGACACACAAACTGATCACAGTGTAAAAAAATGGAAAAAATAAAACATACCATAAGACATACCTCCCAACATGACCCTCTCCATGAGGGACAGAATGCTCTACTCCTGGACTTCCCTCTTAATTTTAGATTGCCAGCACCTGTAGTGAAACACCTTTCTTATCCACTAACCTGTTCAGCACAGGTGCCAGCAATCATAAATTAAGAGAAAAGTCCAGAAGCAGAGCATTGTGTCCCTCCTGGAGAGGGTCATGTTGGGAGGTATGCAGAAGAGCATACTTGCCTACCTGACCCTCTCCATGAGGGAGAAAATGCTCTGTTCCTGGACTTTCCTGGTAATGTAGGATTGCCATCACCTGTGGTGAGCTAGTTAATTGATAAGAAAGGTGTTTCACCACAGGTGATGGCAATCATACATTACCAGGAAAGTCCAGGAACAGAGCATCCTGACGAAGGGGCTGCGTCCCCGAAACGTAGACTGAATAAAAGCACTTGATTTCTTCATCTTGCTGATCACGACTCCCAGTGCCGCTCTCATTGCCATTGTTATAGAAGGGATTCTTCCAGGAGTTGAAGGCACGGGGGCAAGGTTTCTTTAACGCTGGGGAGCGTATGGAGTGCCGGGTCATTTTGCATGTTATATATATATATATACATATATATATATATATATATATATATATACTGCTCAAAAAAATAAAGGGAACACTAAAATAACACATCCTAGATCTGAATGAATGAAATATTCTTATTAAATACTTTGTTCTTTACATAGTTGAATGTGCTGACAACAAAATCACACAAAAATTATCAATGGAAATCAAATTTATTAACCCATGGAGGTCTGGATTTGGAGTCACCCTCAAAATTAAAGTGGAAAAACACACTACATGCTGATCCAACTTTGATGTAATGTCCTTAAAACAAGTCAAAATGAGGCTCAGTAGTGTGTGTGGCCTCCACGTGCCTGTATGACCTCCCTACAACCCACACAAGTGGCTCAGGTAGTGCAGCTCATCCAGGATGGCACATCAATGCGAGCTGTGGCAAGAAGGTTTGCTGTGTCTGTCAGCGTAGTGTCCAGAGCATGGAGGCGCTACCAGGAGACAGGCCAGTACATCAGGAGACGTGGAGGAGGCCGTAGGAGGGCAACAACCCAGCAGCAGGACCGCTACCTCCACCTTTGTGCAAGGAGGAACAGGAGGAGCACTGCCAGAGCCCTGCAAAATGACCTCCAGCAAGCCACAAATGTGCATGTGTCTACTCAAACGATCAGAAACAGACTCCATGAGGGTGGTATGAGGGCCCGACGTCCACAGGCGGGGGTTGTGCTTACAGCCCAACACCGTGCAGGACATTGGGCATTTGCCAGAGAACACCAAGATTGGCAAATTCGCCACTGGCGCCCTGTGCTCTTCACAGATGAAAGTAGGTTCTCACTGAGCACATGTGACAGAGTCTGGAGACGCCAAGGAGAACGTTCTGCTGCCTGCAACATCCTCCAGCATGACCGGTTTGGCAGTGTGTCAGTAATGGTGTGGGGTGGCATTTCTTTGGGGGGCCGCACAGCCCTCCATGTGCTCGCTAGAGGTAGCCTGACTGCCATTAGGTACCGAGATGAGATCCTCAGACCCCTTGTGAGACCATATGCTGGTGCGGTTGGCCCTGGGTTCCTCCTAATGCAAGACAATGCTAGACCTCATGTGGCTGGAGTGTGTCAGCAGTTCCTGCAAGATGAAGGCATTGATGCTATGGAATGGCCGGCCCGTTCCCCAGACCTGAATCCAATTGAGCACATCTGGGACATCATGTCTCGCTCCATCCACTAACGCTACGTTGCACCACAGACTGTCCAGGAGTTGGCGGATGCTTTAGTCCAGGTCTGGGAGGAGATCCCTCAGGAGACCATCCGCCACCTCATCAGGAGCATGCCCAGGCGTTGTAGGGAGGTCATACAGGCACGTGGAGGCCACACACACTACTGAGCCTCATTTTGACTTGTTTTAAGGACATTACATCAAAGTTGGATCAGCCTGTAGTGTGTTTTTCCACTTTCATTTTGAGTTTGAGTCCAAATCCAGACCTCCATGGGTTAATAAATTTGATTTCCATTGATAATTTTTGTGTGATTTTGCACATTCAACTATGTAAAGAACAAAGTATTTAATAAGAATATTTCATTCATTCAGATCTAGGATGTGTTATTTTAGTGTTCCCTTTATTTTTTTGAGCAGTGTATATATATATATATATATATATATATATACACACACACACCCCAGTGTCGTTTCTTGCGGCGGCATGCTTGCTCCTGGAGCTCCCCTCCTACACCCGTCATTAGTACTCTGCAGAGTTTCGCGTAATGATGGTTTGCATCATGACACCACGGCGCAACGCGTAATTTCATGAAACTCCACCCCTGAGCGGAGTACTAATGATGGGGAGGAGGGGAGCAGGGCAGCAACTGGTGGGCGGGAGGAGGAAGCAGATGCAGGCTGGCGGGGGGCTGTACATACCCCTGGCAACTAGCATTCCACAGCCCTGGCAATGATCATGACACCTGTTCCAGAGCATGAAACCCTAGCAACGAGCATGACACCCAGCGCGTATAACCCTTGGAAACGAGCAGGTAATTTAAAAGTAATTAGAAACTTTACTGTAGGGCATAATGTATCAAGGGCATTGCGGTGTGTGGCATAATATGGTGCAGGGGGCATTACTGTGTGGGGCTTAATATGGTGGAATTTATTTATTTTCCCTGTGGTGGCCGTGATCTGTTGGTGCAGGGTCAAAAACTGGGGTGTAAGGTAGTCTTTCCAGGCAAGACCATGCCCATTTCAGGGAGACCACGCCCATTTTAGCGATGCCATACCCCTTGTTGGGGGTTGGGGAGAATGGCACATTTTTTTTAATGTCAATGGCGGGGGGGTAGCTTAGTAAATAGACACCTTTATCTCTCTCCACTTTATCTCTCTCCAATGATTAGTACATCTGACCTTCAGTGAAGTAGCCACTTCATAGTGAAATTTTACACTGCATTCAACAAATGGCTGCCTCAGAAAGCCACACCCCCATATGCCATTTTATTGATGCATTTAATGAATACCTTCCAACCCAACCCTTTCCCGCCCCATGCAAAGAGGAATGTTGAACAGTTCCCCTGACTCTGTATGGTTTCAGGGATGTCAGTAGTTCCTAGTGAAATAACAGACATTTCCATTAACATTGGCTTAGCGCACAAAATGGCGTCAGCCACAAAGTACCTCACCATATTGCTCACCACTTGAGGAAGGGGTGCAGCAGTGTGCATGACGGAAAGGGGTGTGGCAGTGTGCGTGACGGAGAGGGGTGTGGCAGTGTGCGTGACGGAAATGGGTGTGGCAGTGTGCGTGACGGAAAGGGGATTGGCAGTGTGCATGACGGAAATGGGAGTGGCAGTGTGCGTGACGGAACAGGGAGTGGCAGTGTGCGTGACGGAACAGGGAGTGGCAGTGTGCGTGACGGAACGGGGAGTGGCAGTATGCGTGACCGAACGGGGTGTGGCAGTGTGTGTGACAGAAATGGGTGTGGCGGTGTGTGTGACAGAAAGGGGTGTGGCTATGTTACAGAGGGCCACATATTGTGGCATGACACGTTCACCCAGTGGTATGCTTCCAAAGCACAGTGATGCCCCTTCTCCTGACTTAAAAACAACCTTTCTCTTACGTCCTAGAGGATGCTGGGGACTCCGTAAGGACCATGGGGGTATAGACGGGCTCCGCAGGAGACATGGGCACTATAAAGAACTTTAGAATGGGTGTGCACTGGCTCCTCCCTCTATGCCCCTTGATAAAGCTAATTATTTATCTTATAACATTCACTATATACTGGTAAGAGACTCAGTACGCAATGGGCGTACGGGGTACCGTAAGGGTACGCACTTAGCGTAGCAGACGCTAGGCCGTGGTCGAGACGCACGAGCGGCACGTTCGCTCACGGCTTACGCTGGGTATCGAGCACGCTATAGGCGGTCCGAGTACTGTAATGCTACGCTACTAGCGTAGCGGACGCTGTGCCCACGAGAGGAACACGAGCGGCGCAGACGCTCACAGGATGACACACAGTAAACCTTGTATGCAACACAATGTAACGCTGATTAACCTCTATTACATAAAAGCCGCTTGAGCGATTGAGATGCTCCGAATACCCTTAGCAATGTAATGATAAACACACAATACCTTGTAAGGTTCCAAAACCTTTACTAACGAGATTTTAGTATGTAAAAGGGGAAAACAGTTACATCTTATACACTACAGCACTAACATGAACACCTAAACAGAAATAACAGAAATTATACAATATACAACAGTTTAACAATAACAGAGAGAGAGAGAGAGAGAGAATATGGCAAATACAAACAGAGAACAAGTTGGTTACAGAGAAAAACTTACACACTGGGGAATGATCGCTGCGCAGTCCTGGTACCAGCTCTCTAGTTAGTCAATGATGAAAACCGTTGTGGAGAGTAGACTGAGCTGGCCCAGACTGGCTGTTCTTATATACACTACATACAGTACACTACAAAGGGGCCTACAATCTCATTGTTTATTGGATACAGGAATCTGTCTTCACATTATAACAAAAGGTCATAGGTTGATTCAAACAGGTGGGCTGCGACTATTTCATACTGCTCAGGTGGGAGGGAATCTCAGGATTCCCGCCGCATGGATAATGAATTGCAAATACAGTAAATGTCCATAAACTTCTTATAACCATAACTATTCGCAGGAGCGATTAATCTCTTTCAAACCAACACCGGAATGTTACTAATAAAATACTCTACCGTTGCATACTAAACACCACTGCTCAAAACCTGTCTGACTCTTCGTATCATGTAAAGAGGGATCTCTCTGTCCATGAACCAGTTACACTAAACAAACTTACTGATATTATTAAAGAGACCATAACCTACAAAATACACTATTTGGATTAACTATGTAACAATCGAGTCGCCCGCCAGACGCACACAAACTCTACAGTAAATGCACATACCACGGGCTTGAGCGCATGACCGTGGAAGCGCCGTCACGCAACTGCGAATATGCGCACGCACGGGAGAGAATGTGTACGTGCAGCGGGCAAGCGCATGGGGTTAGTACAAGGCATGAGAATAACGATATTTTTCGACTTTGACAGTCCACCCTTTGGCAGTCACCAATAACTGCCACTTCCTAAACAAAACAGAAAAATATATGTCATCATGTAAACACCTTTTTATGATTGGGCAAGGGAGGAGAGGAGAAGGTGGGAAAAGTATGACCTAGTGAGACAGTAAAAGCATGTATGTATGAAATCCATGTTTGAGGGGTCATGTATCATCGTGCCGTACGTGTTTTAAATCAAGCTTCGAGGTATTGCAAAGTATACATTTGAATCCTTCTTATCCCGTATCAAGGGTCTGTGGATGGGCTGTCAAACTCTACCGAGCTCTTTTCGGCTTTTGGTTGCAACAAATGGAGGAGCACATTTAGTTGATGATACATGAAGGGGGGGAACATGTGAATGCTAATATGTGAGAATCACCTGTCGACTATGTGAGATACTACCTGGAGGTTGTAGAGATGAAGATAAGAAACAATCGTTATAAATGCAGTCGTAAACTATGTGAGTTTAAATAAACAGTCACCGATTGAGGTCTTGTCTGATGTACATGTTGTCTGATGTCTCTCGGTGCTTTTGCTATAAATAGCGAGCAAAAGCTGTTCCATTGTCCATAAATTTACAGTCTCTAAAGTATTGGGCTATCGTAAAAGTTAAAGTCACTAGGGATATTGGGGGCTTGTGGCATAGTTCATCAATGGTCTGTATAAAAGAGGTTGTCAAATTCTTCTTCCAAGCGGATGTCTTTGTACCTTGGAGGAAAACAAAGGAGAAACGGGTGAAAGAAACGGACCGTGGAATCACATTTTCATCACAACATTGTCTCTACCGTTGGGTCATAAATCAAATTAGCTGTTGTTATTACAGTGTCCTCGCTCCTCAGACTCATCACTCTGGTACTACCTTTACACTTCGTTAAAGCCCGAACGCATCTAAATATCAGGCCAACCAATATGACGACTCCCAGAATACACAAGAGAAATTTCCCTACGTCTATTATAATACCTTGGGTCCATTCTCCTAAACCAGAGAACCAATTTCGTGGGTTAAACCATGACACCCAACTGGTCAGCTCATTACCCACAGCAGCGAGTGTGAGATTGTGTTTCCTTCGAAACTCCCACTTCAATTGCAAAATGTCATCCATCTTTTGGTCTATGACCTCGGCCGGGTCCTCTGTGCTGTTTGTAATATACGTGCAGCACTTTACTCCATACTGAGTTGCTAGGGTAACACAATACCCGCCTGTCACTGCTGTGAGATAATTGAGAATCATCCTATGCTGAACCAGCTCTGTTTTGTAGGCTTGTAACTCTTTCCCAGTGTACCTGAACGTGTCGTCATACATTTCGGTGATATTGTCTAACAAGTTTGCTAGCGCAGATATATATTTATAATTAATCACTCCTCTGGCGGTACGAGTGATATCTAACGCGAGTAGGAATTGAATCCCGGTGGATTCGTGGATCAGATCAGAGGCCGAATGCTCTGTCCTCTCTATCAGGTGCCTTTTAACGACGTGCTCGTAATGAGTGTGAGTATAAGGAGCTTGGGCACCGCGGTGAATGACTTTCATTTTGATATGGGATACAGTCATTACTTCAGGCAGTACCTTTCCAATGTAACACAATCCCTCTGAGTTTGGGGCAAGCCACTTATACGCCTATCTCCCGCATATGAAATATGCATCATCGGGGAGAACATATGGGACGGAGTATGACATGATCATGTTACAAATTTTCCATGTGAAATCTCCTAACCCTAACTCTCCCATCTGTCTAGTACACGTATCAGTTTGTACGATATGTGCACAGTATCCTGGTGATACTTCTCCAACTCGCATGGTCCTACTTCCTAGAGTATACCTATACCGGAAATATTTTCCACTGTTGGCTATCTGGCGTATAAGCTCTGTGTCTATGGGCATTCTATCGGCTCTATATGAAAATGTCATGGTTTGATTACTCCATGACACTTCCCAATTTCCCGGCTTTCGGGGATTGGAAATGTTAAAGCACACTAAGGACCTATCCACATGATACTGGTAGAGCTTCAAACTAGGAGGACTAGAGATATTAAACCTCTTATCCACCGGCCTCCCACCACTTAACTCTAGTACCTCTCCTACAGTTAAAGGGAATGGTACTAGTCCTGATTTGCTATGACCTTGAGGTACTTGAGAGCATACCCAACAGTCTGTCTGGTTTAACACTTTACCCACTAAGGAGTGATAGTCACCCAATGGATGTCGGTCCATGTGGACATTAAAACTGGACTGACATTTCTTGATGCACCCATCCTCAACTATATTGTCACAATGCCTACAGATGCAGTTCTCTTCAGCTAACAATCCTTCACAATTCCTTCTATTGTCAATGCTACCAGATCGTTTTCTGATACTCGCCTTTACTCTGTGATTATGTTGCTCTTGGAAAACTACGCCTCCATCCTGGTCATCAGAACCCATTCCAGATACTTTCTCGACCTCCATGGTACTCTCACCGAAACAGACTGCTCTGGTCAACATCATGGTCAACAGGAAAATCCGGACCACAGTCTCTTGGGGCAAGTCCATCTTATAGGAGGAAAAGGAGAAAAATAAGAAGGGGGAAGGAGAATAGGAGGGAGATGGGAACTGGGGAAAATAACAAAAGGGAAAAAGAAATCTGGCTCGACAAACGCCTCCGGTCTTACTATTCTCAGCGCTCAGGTGTCGTCTCAACCTTCCCGGAACAGACACTCTAGTGATACAACCTCTACCGTCTGTTCTTTATCACGGGACCTCTCTGGGTCAGCAACCTTTTTACAATGAGACGAATGGACCCAAGTCTCTCTCTCGGCAACCTTCAATGCTGTCGTGCTGGTCAATAAGACTTGATATGGTCCTTCCAATCTGTCAATAAGGCAACCTGAGCGTAGAAAATTCCGTATCATTACATAATCCCCAGGTTCAATGTCATGACAATTACTGTCTGGCAAATCAGGAATCACCAACTTTAGATTATCATTCTGATTCCTCAATTGCTTACTCATCTTAACCAAATACTTTACAGTTACTTCATTGTTACATTTCAAATCATCCTGGGGGTTAATCATAACATGGGGTTGTCGACCAAACAGAATTTCAAAAGGAGACAGATTAAGAGGGGACCTGGGAGTGGTTCTGATGCTGTATAATACGATTGGCAAAGCTTCGGGCCACAGCAATCCTGTTTCAGCCATTACCTTGCTTAATTTGTTTTTAATAGTGCTGTTTACTCTTTCAACTTTCGCACTCGCCTGGGGGCGGTACGGAGTGTGCAGCTTACTATTAATTCCCATCAACTTACATATTGCTTGAAAAACTTCACCTGTAAAATTGGTACCCTTATCACTCTCAATGATTCTAGGGATACCGTACCTACACACAAATTCCTGCACAATTTTATTTGCAGTAAACACAGCGGTATTTGTGGCCGCGGGAAATGCTTCAACCCAATTTGAGAACACGTCAATACAGACCAATACATATTTTACATTTCTACAAGGTGGCAATTGTATGAAATCAATTTGTATTACCTGGAAAGGACCATCTGTAGGAGGGATATGGGATGGCTCTGTTGGTATTGCCTTTCCGATATTCTTCCTCAAGCAGGTGAGACATGTCATCGCTCTTTTACCCGCATGGGAAGAAAATCCTGGGGCGCACCAATAAGCTCTTACCAACTTACACATTCCTTCTTTGCCTAGATGAGTCAGTCCATGTGCCGCTTCCGCTAGACTTGGAAGGTATGCTCTGGGTGCCACTGGCTTACCCTGTCCATCTGTCCAGAGTCCTGAGGACTCCTGGCCATATCCTTTTGACCTCCAAACTGCCTTTTCTTGTGGTGAACACAAATTTTGCATTTCATATAATTTCTGTGTGTTTACAGTATTAAATACCATCAGTTGTGTGCTGTCTGTCTGTATGGGGTTACTGGCTGCTGATTTAGCAGCTTCGTCTGCTCGGCTGTTACCAAGTGATACCGGGTCTTGGCTATACGTGTGGGCTTTACACTTGATAACAGCCACTCTGTCGGGTTCCTGTATCGCTGTCAGAAGTCTTTTGATGTGGGCTGCATGCGCTACGGGTGTGCCAGCTGCCGTCATGAAATTTCTGAGGCGCCATAGGGCCCCGAAATCATGGACTACTCCGAAGGCGTACCTAGAATCTGTGTAGATATTGGCTGACTTGCCTTTAGCCAATTCGCATGCTCTGGTTAGGGCAACCAGTTCAGCAACTTGTGCTGAGTGTGGTGGGCCTAGGGGTTCCGCTTCTATGGTACCTTGGTCATCTACGACTGCGTATCCAGTACACAAGTCTCCCGAGTCCGTCTGTCTGTGACAACTGCCGTCAGTGTAGAAAGTAAAATCTACATCTTCCAGTGGGTTGTCACTGATGTCAGGCCTTGCCGTGAAATTTTGGGTCAAATATTTCATAGAATCATGTGTGTAATTTTCCTTACTAAATCCTCCTTCACCATCACTCTCATCCTCCACCCTTTGTGCCTGTCCAGGCACACCTGGGAGATATGTTGCAGGATTTAGTGCGCTGCATCTCCTTATGGTGATGTTTACGGGGGCCATCAACGCCAATTCCCATCTTGTAAACCGTGCTGATGAGACGTGTCTGGTTTGGGCCGAATTCAGTAAAGCTGACACTGCATGTGGTGTATGAATTGTGAGGTTGTGTCCTAGCACTACATCTTCGCTTTTACTTACTAGCAATGCTATTGCTGCAACACTTCGCAAGCATGTGGGGAGGGATCACGCTACCGTGTCTAGCTGAGCGCTATAGTAGGCTACCGGCCTGCTGACATCACCATGCTTCTGGGTTAAGACACCTGCCGCGCACCCAGCACTCTCTGTTCCGTACAGCTCAAAGGGTTTTCCATAATCTGGCATGCCTAATGCTGGTGCCTGCGTTAGGCACTGTTTAAGTCTCTCAAATGCCATCTCAGACTCGTCTGTGTGCGAAATCCGATCAGGTTTGTTTGAAGAGACCATCTCCTGTAAAGACAAGGCCAGTATGGAAAAACCTGGGATCCAGTTACGGCAATACCCACACATTCCTAAAAACGTTCTAATCTGTTGCTGGGTTTGTGGCAGGGTCATGTCACGAATTGCTTGAATTCTATCAGCGGTGAGGTGTCTCAGTCCTTGTGTCAGACAGTGTCCCAAGTATTTTACCTTGGTCTGGCATAATTGTAACTTATCTTTGGAAACCTTGTGTCCGGTGTCTGAAAGATGAAATAGGAGTTGTTTCGTATCTCTCAGGGATGATTCCAGTGAATCTGAACACAGCAGTAGGTCATCCACGTACTGTATTAATATTGATCCACTCTCAGGTTGAAAAGACTGTAAACAATCATGCAAGGCCTGTGAGAAAATACTTGGACTGTCAATGAAACCTTGTGGTAAGCGAGTCCAGGTGTACTGAACTCCTCTGTATGTAAATGCGAATAAGTATTGACTGTCAGGGTGCAGAGGTACAGAGAAGAAGGCGGAGCAGAGGTCAATCACAGTGAAAAATTTGGCAGTGGGAGGGATTTGCATAAGGATGACAGCTGGATTTGGCACTACGGGGAATTGACTCTCAACTATTTTGTTGATCCCTCTTAGATCCTGCACTAATCTGTAACCTCTCCCCCCACTCTTTTTAACAGGGAAGATGGGACTATTGGCCGTGCTGGACGTCCTTACCAGAATGCCCTGTTGTAGCAAGCGCTCTATTATAGGTAAACTCCTAACTCCACCTCTGGCTTCAGAGGGTATTGTGGGATTTTTGGAGCTATCCTACCATCTTTTACCTGTACAACTACTGGGGCTACGTTTGCCATTAATCCAGTGTCTTGTCCATCCTTGGTCCAAAGTGATTCCGGTATCTGGGAAATCATTTCCTCTACCTTGGATGGACACCTATTTACAATAACAGTGTGTGACATTAATCTTGTTGGGGAGTCTAGCATATCCTGCACTTCCTGAGCGTGGTTTTCGGGTATGTCCAAGAACACACCTTCAGGAGTACAATATATGACTCATCCCATTTTGCACAGTAAATCTCTCCCTAGGAGATTAGTCGGAGCCGATGCAGCCAGCAGAAAAGAATGCTTGGTATGCAAAGGCCCTATCGTAATCTCTGCAGGTTTGCTTAAAGGGTAGTGTTGTACTACTCCTGTTACTCCCATGGCTGGAATTGTTTTACCAGTGGTTCTCATGCCCACGGTCGAATTTATCACTGACTTGGCCGCCCCCGTATCTACAAGGAAATTTAGAGATTTACCAGCTACATCAATTGTGACCTCGGGTTCACTTCCAAGGCTCGCAATTAATTTCACTGGCTGCAGACTACAGGTGTGGCCCCATCCCTATTGTATGTGGTGACCTCCCTGCATTGCGCTGGCAGCTATTACCTGTGAAGGGGGTAAATGGGAACTATCAGAGACTTGCCAGTCTCTTCTTGGGGGATACCTTTTTGTTTCCCCTGCGTGTGGCTCGTAACTCCGTCTCTGCGGTCCTTGATCCCAATTTCGTGTGTCATGTCGTTGTCTAGGGGGTTGATATGAGTTTTGTGCACTTTTCAATCTACAGTCTCTTGCAAAATGTCCTTCTTTATGACAGTAATAACAAGTTACCACATTTGACTTACATACAGGGGTCTGAGACTTATGCTGAGTTGGCCTTGTGGTAAGGGCCTGTATACTTACGGCCATCAGCTTATCACTCTGCGACTCCCTGTGTCTGGTGATGTTCCGATCATGATCAATAGCAGCCTCTCTCAAAGTAGCCACCGACAAACCTCGCCAACATGGTTGGGTGGTCTGTACCCTCGTCCTCAATACTTCCTTTAAACCATCCATTAACACAGATACTGCTACTTCTCTATGATTCACATTTGTCTTAATGTCTTCTATCCCTGTATACTTAGCCATTTCCTGTAGTGCCCGATGAAAATAATCAGCAGCTATTTCTCCCTCCTTTTGCTTGATGAAGAAAATTTTGTTCCATTTAGCAACAGCTGGGAAATATACTCCCAGCTGCAAATTTATTCTTTTCACATTATCTTGATTGTACTCCTCAGTAAGGGGTACCTCTTCATCTAGTCTACAGTCAGCTATAAATCTCGCTGAGTCGACATTGGAGGGTAAACATGCCCTCAGCAATGTCCGCCAATCTTTGTTATTGGGCTCCACAGTATGTCCTAGCTCTCTAATGTACTTCTGGCTTGCAGCTAGATCTTTCCTAGGATCAGGGAATTCAGACACCATTGATCTTAATTCCGTTCGGGAAAAGGGGCAGTGCATGGCGATGTTTCTGACAGGAGTGACTCCTGAAGTGTCAGTTTTCCCATTTGGTACTGCAATTACCCTAACAGGATTAAGTTCAATAACATCATTCTGAGTAGATTCTACAACATGTGGTGTAATGGTTTCTGCATAGTGTACAGTGCCGTACTTACCAGTTGATATGACCTCACCTGTCCCTCCACTAGGGGCCTTTGATACTGCTCTTACTGGTTGGGACGTGCCCACTGTTGTTTCTGCTATGGTGGCTGCTAGAGAGAGTGCCGATATTGTTGTGGGTTCATCCTCTTGGTCACAATCCTGGGGAAAGTTTAAAACAGGGTACAGCTTGCACGAGTTAGTATTAGCATCAACAATCTTAGTTACATTATTCTTAACATCTATACAGTTACTAAATGCATGTTTATCATACACTAGTGTGCCATTCTCTGTAACCACTTTCCCTCCTGTTATGTATGGTGGTGGTGGTGCGGTGGCTATCAGTTTCCTGATAGGGTTAGATCCAGCCGCTTGAGCCAATCCTCTTTGTATTTCACCTTCCTGTTGCCATAATTGTAAATAATCATAATGTTTGATCCGTCTCTTTGCAGATTTAATGAGACATATCCTTCTCCTTAGATTTTGTAACACCTCGGGGCTAAAACTGCCTACCCGTGGGAACTTTTTCCCGTCATGCACAGTCATTCTTTCCCATTCATCGCACAAAACCTCTGTGTGTGAACCGTATTTCTCACACATGATATACCTTGCCGACCCTATTGGCCGGTTTACTAAATCAACCTGAACCAGGGTTGATCGCCCCCTACCTGAACAACTGGCCCCCATCTTTGCAGGTGTTGCTTTCACTACCTCTGACCTTCAAATCAGGGTCTTCAGCGAACCCTTACAAAAACCAAGATGTCCGGGGTAGGCCGACGGTGAAAGTTTACAGAGTACCTTCACTCACTCGCCCACGTCGACCAATACGCCCACACACTGCCTTAGCGCTGGCGTACTCAACCTAGGGCCCCTGCAACCTGAACCTCTATTTACTGGAACGTGTGGGTGTGATCCGAAGAGCACTTAACCCTTCCCAGGAAATATCAGTTGCTGGAGAATTCCTGAGTGACCAGCGAACCTCCCTTAAAATAAAAAAAATTACACAAATCACGTTAGAATGTACAAATAGCGTTTATGACCCCTCTAGCGTACGCAAATGGTACTGGGTCAAGTTACAAACTAATGCACACAATTACATGCGGTACAATCGTTCTGCACATAAACAACTAATCTTATGTGCGGAACGACCAGTGGAATCGAAAATTGTGGCTGCGAATTCCTTCAGCCAGAGCTTAATGGCCTATATGGGTATTGCACCAACCCTCCTGGTGTTGTGCTTCTTGACTCTATCTATAGCGGACTTCCTAGTCCGCTGTACCTAGACCTCCTGGTCTGTCTCTGGACCTCCTGGTCCGTGACCTCCTGGTCTGCTATACTCTAATGCTCTTATTTTAATGTTTAACAAGGGATGCCTCCCAAGCCACCGCGCTGTCACTTTCACGTATGTACCTCACGAGAACTCGATTTCCTGTGGTTCCACCCAAAATGAGAAACTTATATATATGTATACACACTCTTTCACCTCATATACTCTTTACTTTCGTTTCTGCGCAGAAATCCCTTTCATTCAGTATCGCAGTCTAGTCCCGAAAGGAGTTACAACTAGAGAAGGATTATTTACGCTAAAATTTAGGACACTGAGATTGACTTGCGCTATTATCGCGTTGCCTCCGTATCGCCTACTAAAACAATAGTATCGTGTGATTTGTATTACGAGGGCGTACCCATACGCTCCGTTGCGTAATATACGCTACGTGCGTCAGCCCTTGCGTCGCGTACGCTTGTCCCGCCCTTTGCTAGAGACACGTGTACGCAGGCCAGACACGTCCACAGTAACACAAGTAACACGTTTCTATCAATGCAAATGATATTTAACTGTAATCATTTACTGAACACCACACAGAGCTTCCTTGTATCTTAGGCAAGCCGTGTGCGTGTTTTACAAATTACTCCCTTACGTGTTAATTTTACTTTTAACTACCAATAGCAACAAATCTTTCTCAGCACGTTATCAATGATAAATGGCAAACAGGAAAGCGAGATGTGAAATTACACAAATGACAAATGCAGGTGTGTGCGTGTGTTGCGTACGCAATGTGTATCAAACAGAAATAAAACAGTTTTAAAAGACAATAGCGTATTGTTCTTACCTTCCGGTTCCGGATTCCACCAGCACTCCTACAGCGTAGCGATGCAGACGCTTATCTAGTCAGCACTACCGTATCCCTCACCACCAACACGGATACGAAGGGATACGCCTTCCCGCCCTTTGCTGACAGATAAAGTCTGCTTGTGTTCGCTAGAGCGGATATGTGGAGGACGGACGAGCAGCCAATTGATAAAGCTAATTATTTATCTTATAACATTCACTATATACTGGTAAGAGACTCAGTACGCAATGGGCGTACGGGGTACTGTAAGGGTACGCACTTAGCATAGCAGACGCTAGGCCGTGGTCGAGACGCACGAGCGGCACGTTCGCTCACGGCTTACGCTGGGTATCGAGCACGCTATAGGCGGTCCGAGTACCGTAATGCTACGCTACTCGCGTAGCGGACGCTGTGCCCACGAGAGGAACACGAGCGGCGCAGACGCTCACAGGATGACACACAGTAAACCTTGTATGCAACACAATGTAACGCTGATTAACCTCTATTACATAAAAGCCGCTTGAGCGATTGAGATGCTCCGAATACCCTTAGCAATGTAATGATAAACACACAATACCTTGTAAGGTTCCAAAACCTTTACTAACGAGATTTTAGTATGTAAAAGGGGAAAACAGTTACATCTTATACACTACAGCACTAACATGAACACCTAAACAGAAATAACAGAAATTATACAATATACAACAGTTTAACAATAACAGAGAGAGAGAGAAAATATGGCAAATACAAACAGAGAACAAGTTGGTTACAGAGAAAAAATGTACACACTGGGGAATGATCGCTGCGCAGTCCTGGTACCAGCTCTCTAGTTAGTCAATGATGAAAACCGTTGTGGAGAGTAGACTGAGCTGGCCCAGACTGGCTGTTCTTATATACACTAAATACAGTACACTACAAAGGGGCCTACAATCTCATTGTTCATTGGACACAGGAATCTGTCTTCACATTATAACAAAAGGTCATAGGTTGATTCAAACAGGTGGGCTGCGACTATTTCATACTGCTCAGGTGGGAGGGAATCTCAGGATTCCCGCCGCATGGATAATGAATTGCAAATACAGTAAATGTCCATAAACTTCTTATAACCATAACTATTCGCAGGAGCGATTAATCTCTTTCAAACCAACACCGGAATGTTACTAATAAAATACTCTACCGTTGCATACTAAACACCACTGCTCAAAACCTGTCTGACCCTTCGTATCATGTAAAGAGGGATCTCTCTGTCCATGAACCAGTTACACTAAACAAACTTACTGATATTATTAAGGAGACCATAACCTACAAAATACACTATTTGGATTAACTATGTAACAATCGAGTCGCCCGCCAGACGCACACAAACTCTACCGTAAATGCACATACCACGGGCTTGAGCGCATGACCGTGGAAGCGCCGTCACGCAACTGCGAATATGCGCACGCACGGGAGAGAATGTGCACGTGCAGCGGGCAAGCGCATGGGGTTAGTACAAGGCATGAGAATAACGATATTTTTCGACTTTGACACCCTCCTCCAGACCTCAGTTAGACCCTGTGCCCAGAGGAGATTGGGTGAATTACAGGGGAGCTCTCCTGAGTTTCTCTGAAAAAGAATTTTGTTAGGTTTTTTATTTTCAGGGAGCACTGCTGGCAACAGGCTCCCTGCATCGTGGGACTGAGGAGCGAGGAGCAGACCTACTTAAGTGACAGGCTCTGCTTCTTAGGCTACTGGACACCATTAGCTCCAGAGGGAGTCGGAACGCAGGTCTCCCCTCGCCGTTCGTCCCAGAGCCGCGCCGCCGTCCTTCTCACAGAGCCGGAAGATAGAAGCCGGGTGAGTATAAGAAGAAAAGAAGACTTCTAAGGCGGCAGAAGACTTCAGATCTTCCCTGAGGTAAGCGCGCAGCGTTACCGCTGCGCGCCATTGCTCCCACACACAACACACACTGGCAGGCACTGAGGGGTGCAGGGTGCAGGGGGGTGGGGGGGGCGCCCTGGGCAGCAATATAAACCTCTAAGTCTGGCATTTATATGTATATAGGCTGCAGAGGCAGTAATTATAAAAATACCCCGCCAGTTTTATACATTTGAGCGGGACCGAAGCCCGCCACTGGAGGGGGTGGAGCTTGGTCCCTCAGCACTACCCAGCGCCATTTTCTCCACAGAGCACTGCAGAGAAGCTGGCTCCCCGGTCTCTCCCCTGCTTAACACGGTGACACAGGGCTGAAAAGAGGGGGGGGGGGGCACTTGTAAGGCGCAGTGAGTGTATTACACAGTTAATTATATATAAAAAGCCCTATACTATCTGGGAAATTGTTTCCAGTGTCAGTTGGCGCTGGGTGTGTGCTGGCTTACTCTCTCTCTCTGTCTCTCCAAAGGGCCTTATTGGGGAACTGTCTCCGTATAACTATATCCCTGTGTGTGTGGGGGTGTCGGTACGAGTGTGTCGGCATGTCTGAAGCGGAAGACTCATCTAAGGAGGAGGTGGAGCAGATTATTGTGGTGTCTCCGTCGGCAACGCCGACTCATGATTGGTTGGACATGTGGAATGTTTTAAATGCAAATGTGACCTTATTACATAAGAGAATGGACAAAGCAGAGTCCAGGAGAAAAGCAGGGAGTCAATCCATGGCTTTGACTGGGTCACAGGGCCCTTCAGGGTCTCAAAAACGTCCCCTATCCCAAATAGCAGACACTGATACCGACACGGATTCTGACTCCAGTGTCGACTACGATGATGCGAGGTTACACCCAAGGGTGGCCAAAAGTATTCATTATATGATTATTGCAATAAAAGATGTTTTGCATATCACAGATGACCCCTCTGTCCCTGACACGAGGGTGCGCATGTATAAGGAAAAGAAACCTGAGGTAACCTTTCCCCCATCTCATGAGCTGAACGAGTTATTTGAAAAAGCTTGGGAAACTCCAGACAAAAAGCTGCAGATTCCCAAGAGGATTCTTATGGCATATCCTTTCCCTGCACAGGACAGGGTACGCTGGGAATCCTCACCCAGGGTGGACAAGGCTTTAACACGCCTGTCCAAGAAGGTGGCGCTACCGTCTCCAGACACGGCAGCCCTCAAGGATCCTGCTGATCGCAGACAGGAAACTACCTTAAAATCTATTTATACGCATACGGGTGCTTTACTCAGACCGGCAATAGCATCGGCTTGGGTATGTAGCGCAGTTGCAGCTTGGACAGATACCTTGTCAGCTGACTTTGATACCCTAGACAGGGATACCATTTTATTGACCTTAGGTCACATTAAAGACGCAGTCTTATATATGAGAGACGCTCAAAGAGACGTTGGGCTGCTAGGTTCGAGAGCCAACGCCATGGCGATTTATGCTAGGCGAGCCCTGTGGACCCGGCAATGGACGGGTGATGCCAACTCAAAGAAGCATATGGAAGTTTTACCATACAAAGGTGAGGTTTTATTTAGGGAAGGTCTCGCAGACCTGGTTGCCACAGCTACCGCGAGTAAATCTACTTTTTTACCTTTTGTTCCCCCACAGCAAAAGAAAACTCCACAATATCAGATGCAGTCCTTTTGGTCGCATAAGTCCAGAAGAGGCTCATCCTTCCTCTCCAGAGGTAAGGGTAGAGGGAAGAGAACACCTGCTTCGGCTAGTTCCCAGGAGCAGAAGTCCTCCCCGGCTTCTACTAAATCCACCGCATGACGCTGGGGCTCCACTGAGAGAGTCCGCACCGGTGGGGACACGTCTTCGACTCTTCAGACAGGTCTGGGTTCTGTCAGACGTGGATCCTTGGGCGATGGATATTGTATCCCAAGGCTACAAACTGGAATTCGAAGAGGTGCCCCCTCGCCGATTTTTCAAGTCGGCCTTGCCAGCTTCTCCCCCAGAGAGGGAAGTAGTGTTAGCTGCAATTCCAAAGCTGTGTCAACAGCAAGTGATTGTCAAGGTTCCCCTAGTCCAACAGGGGAAAGGGTACTATTCAACCCTGTTCGTGGTCCCGAAGCATGATGGTTCGGCCAGACCCATTTTAAATCTAAAATCCCTAAACCTGTACTTGAAAAAGTTCAAATTCAAGATGGAATCGCTCCGGGCTGTGATCTCCAGTCTGGAAGGGGGGGGATTTTATGGTGTCACTCGACATAAAGGATGCATACCTTCATGTCCCCATATATCCTCCTCATCAGGCGTACCTGAGAATCGCTGTACAGGACTGTCATTACCAGTTTCAGACGTTGCCGTTTGGGCTTTCCACGGGCCAGAGGATTTTCACCAAGGTGATGGCGGAGATGATGGTGCTCCTGCGCAGGCAGGGAGTCACAATTATCCCATACTTGGACGATCTCCTGATAAAAGCGAGATCGAGAGATCAATTGCAGAAGAGCGTGTCGCTCTCCCTGAGAGTGCTACAACAACACGGTTGGATTCTCAATCTGCCAAAGTCACAATTGATTCCAACGACTCGACTATCATTCCTAGGCATGATTCTGGACACGGAACAGAAGAGGGTTTTTCTCCCGATGGAAAAAGCCCGGGACCTCCAGAACATGGTCAGAGACCTGCTAAAACCAAAAAGAGTGTCTGTTCATCAATGCACTGGAGTTCTGGGGAAAATGGTGGCAGCCTACGAGGCCATCCCCTTCGGCAGGTTTCATGCAAGGACGTTTCAGTGGGACCTCCTGGACAAGTGATCTGGGTCCCATTTACAAATACATCAGAAGAAAAGCCTGTCCCCCAGGGCCAGGGTGTCTCTCCTGTGGTGGCTGCAAAGTGCTCACCTTCTAGAGGGTCGCAGGTTTGGCATTCAAGACTGGGTTCTGGTGACCACGGACGCGAGCCTCCGAGGATGGGGAGCAGTCACACAAGGAAGAAATTTTCAGGGGCTATGGTCAAGCCAGGAGGCTTGTCTACACATCAACGTACTGGAATTGAGGGCCATATACAACGGCCTACGACAAGCGGAGAATCTTCTTCGCGACCTACCGGTTCTGATTCAATCAGACAACGTCACAGCCGTGGCTCATGTAAACCGCCAAGGCGGGACAAGGAGCAGAGTGGCAATGGCGGAAGCCACCAGTATTCTTCGCTGGGCGGAAAATCACGTAAGCGCTCTGTCAGCGGTCTTCATTCCGGGAGTGGACAACTGGGAAGCAGACTTCCTCAGCAGACACGATCTCCATCCAGGAGAGTGGGGACTTCCTCAAGAAGTTTTTACAGAGATAACAAGTCTTTGGGGAATTCCTCACATAGACATGATGGCGTCCCGCCTCAATAAGAAGCTTCGGAGGTATTGTGCCAGGTCAAGGGACCCTCAGGCAGTAGCGGTGGACGCCCTGGTGACACCATGGGTGTTTCAGTCGGTCTATGTATTCCCCCCTCTTCCTCTCATCTCAAAAATATTGAGAATCATAAGACAAAAATGAGTGAAAACAATACTCATTGTTCCAGATTGGCCTCGAAGGGCCTGGTATTCAGATCTTCAGGAGATGCTCACAGAAGATCCGTGGCCTCTTCCTCTCAGGGAGGACCTGTTGCAACAGAGGCCCTGCGTGTTCCAGGACTTACCGCGGTTACGTGTGACGGCATGGCGGTTGAACACCGAATCCTAGCTGGGAAAGGTATTCCGGAGGAAGTCGTCCCTACTCTGATAAAGGCTAGGAAGGAGGTGACGGCAAAATATTATCACCGTATCTGGAGGAAGTATGTATCTTGATGTGAAGCCAAGAATGCTCCTACGGAAGATTTCCATCTGGGCCGTTTTCTCCACTTTCTACAGACAGGAGTGGATATGGGCCTAAAATTAGGCTCCATTAAGGTACAGATTTCGGCCCTGTCTATTTTCTTTCAGAAGGAATTGGCTTCTCTCCCAGAAGTCCAGACTTTTGCAAAGGGAGTGCTGCACATCCAGCCTCCTTTTGTGCCCCCGGTGGCACCATGGGACCTTAACGTGGTCTTACGGTTCCTGAAGTCTCATTGGTTTGAACCTCTTCAAACGGTTGAATAAAAATTTCTCCCTTGGAAGGTGGTCATGTTGTTGGCCTTGGCATCTGCAAGGCGGGTGTCCGAATTGGCGGCCTTGTCTCTCAAGAGCCCCTATTTGATTTTCCATGTGGATAGAGCAGAGTTGAGGACTCGTCCTCAATTTTTGCCTAAGGTGGTTTCTTCATTTCATATGAACCAACCTATTGTGGTGCCTGTGGCTACGGGTGACTTGGAGGATTCCAAGTCCCTGGATGTAGTCAGGGCCTTAAAAATCTATGTAGCCAGGACGGCTCGGGTTAGGAAAACAGAAGCACTGTTTGTCCGGTATGCAGCCAACAAAGTTGGCGCTCCTGCTTCGAAGCAGACTATTGCTCGCTGGATCTGTAACACACACGATTCAGCAGGCTCATTCTACGGCAGGATTGCCGTTACCAAATTCGGTAAAGGCCCATTCCACTAGGAAGGTGGGCTCTTCTTGGGTGGCTGCCAGAGGCGTCTCGGCTTTACAGCTTTGCCGAGCAGCTACTTGGTCGGGTTCAAACACTTTTTCAAAGTTCTATAAGTTTGATACCCTGGCTGATGAGGACCTTGCGTTTGCTCAGTCGGTGCTGCAGAGTCGTCCGCACTCTCCAGCCCGGTCTGGAGCTTTACTATAAACCCCATGGTCCTTACGGAGTCCCCAGCATTCTCTAGGACGTAAGAGAAAATAAGATTTTAAACCTACCGGTAAATCTTTTTCTCCTAGTCCGTAGAGGATGCTGGGCGCCCGTCCCAGTGCGGACAAAATCTGCAAGGCTTGTATATAGTTGTTGCTTACATAAGGGTTATGTATGTTACAGTTGAGATCAGTCTTTAGCTGATACTGTTTTGTTCATACTGTTAACTGGTTGCGTATATTCCAGGTTATACGGTGTGGATGGTGTGGGCTGGTATGAATCTTGCCCTTAGATTAACAAAATCCTTTCCTCGTATTGTCCATCTCCTCTGGGCACAGTTTCTCTAACTGAGGTCTGGAGGAGGGGCATAGAGGGAGGAGCCAGTGCACACCCATTCTAAAGTTCTTTATAGTGCCCATGTCTCCTGCGGAGCCCGTCTATACCCCCATGGCCCTTACGGAGTCCCCAGCATCCTCTAGGACGTAAGAGAAAGGTTGTTTTTAAGTCAGGAGAAGGGGCATCACTATGCTTTGGAAGCATACCACTGGGTGAACGTGTCATGCCACAATATGTGGCCCTCTGTAACATAGCCACACCCCTTTCTGTCATGCACACTGCCACACCTCTTTCTGTCATACACACTGCCACACCCCTTTCCGTTACGCACACTGTCACGCCTCTTTCTGTCACACACTGCCACACCCATTTCTGTCACACACACTGCCACACCCCGTTCCGTCACGCACACTGCCACTCCCCGTTCCGTCACGCACACTGCCACTCCCTGTTCCGTCACGCACACTGCCACTCCCATTTCCATCATGCACACTGCCACTCCCCTTTCCGTCACGCACACTGCCACACCCATTTCCGTCACGCACACTGCCACACCCATTTCCGTCACGCACACTGCCACACCCCTCTCCGTCATGCACACTGTCACACCCTTTTCCGTCATGCACACTGCCACTCCCCTTTCTGTCACGCACACTGCCACACCCAAGAAAAAGATTTACCGGTAGGTTTAAAATCTTATTTTCACCGCCGCTCACACCAGTAACATTCGCACACTGATCCCACTAGCGGGCACACTCCTGGGATTGGGGCACAATTCAAATTGGGAATCTCCCGCCTAAATTACACCATTTGGGAGGCACTGTATGTCTCAGTGACGTCACTAATTGTCAGTTATTGAATGGGCTGCATTCTTACAATTATCCGCTGTGTGTTGGACTCTGCAAAACATGGGTTACCACCATTTTGTTCCAAATACATGTTATTATTAGAATAGATCAATGTCATTTACAATTTCCAAACAGAGGGCTCTGCACTAACCGAGTGTCTGAGACTCTGCAAAATGTAAAGCTTAGAAAAATAACAAAGCAAGGCAGAGACAAAGACGCATGTGATAGCACCGAAGTCAAAGGCTGTTCTGGGAAGGATTACTGGAAGAAGAAAATGAATCTATTTACTGTCTCAGATGCCTCCTGTCTGCGTGTGAGGAGAGACACTGCTGTAACTGCTCAGCGCTGCACTCTATTATACACAACAATACACGTCGCCTGAGACTGCCAGTGACAGGAGAGCAGGTGTCTCTGGGAGCCAGCGCGGTAGTGAGATCAGGACCCCACGCCAGATGGAGAGATTCCTAAACCACAAGAGACAAGGAGAGTAAGAGGTATGCAGAGTACAGCCAACAGAGAAACAGGTCCTGAGATTAAGGGGCCCATTTACCAATGATAGCATCTGCAATGCAGTACTGGGTGCTAATATTGCGCCCAGATTGCATTGTATAATGCGATCATATCAGGTAGATGTATCACTCGGCACAGGCAGGGACAGGGGCTCTGAAAGGAGCCAATCCCTGCAATGCGTGCAGTCATTGTGACCGCCATGCTGCACACGGGCCATTTCTGGCGAGGGTTCCTGAGGAACCCTGTTGGAACTTCATCTTCCGGAGTGTAGCCCAGGAAGTATCGCATCCCCTATAGAAACCTAGGGAAAGGAGGGATTGCAGGATGTATCGGAGATACCTGCTGAGATCCCTCCTTATATTGCAGGGATACAGTACATAATATGTGCGGATAACCCCTGAAAATGGGTGTTATCAGGTACATAGCCGCAAATATTGTATGATAAATGGGTCCCATAAAAGAGAACATGAAACACAGAGAGAGGGTGATAATCAGTGCATAAAGTGGTCCTAGAGAGGTGGCGGAACTCCCCCCCCCCCCCCCCCCCTTCTGCCACGCAATAAAGGTATTGTGTGCGCCCCCAAAAAGGAGTGTGATATCAAAAAGAAAGAGGTGTGGTCAAACAATAGTATCCCCAATTAAAATTATGTCACACAGTAGCACAATCTTATTCACATTACACCACATAGTAGTGTCCCTTATTCATGTTATGACACATTAGTGTTCCTTAAACACAAAGCCCACAGTAGTAGTGCCCCTAATACACATAATGCCCACAGTAGTAGTAGAGCCCTTTATACAATGCCCACAGTTGTAGTGCCCCTAATATACATAATGCCCACAGTAGTAGTACCCCTAATACACATAATGCCCACAGTAGTAGTAGAGCCCTTTATACAATGCCCACAGTTGTAGTGCCCCTTATGCAATGTCCACTGTACTGGTAGTGCCCCATATATAGAGCCCGTAGTAGTGGTGCCCCTAATGCAGTGCCCCCAGTAGTAGTGCCCCTTATGTCCCCAGGAGTGGTGTTCCTTATGAAGTGCCCCCTTTGCAATGCCCTCATTAGTAGTGACCCCAGTAGTAATGCCCTTAATGATAATGCCCCCAGTCATTTAGCCCCCTGTAGTTATGCTCCCAGTAGTTTAGTCCCCAGTGGTAATGCCCCTGCGAAGACCCCAGTAGTTTTCCCCCTCTTTAGTTTAGCCCCCCAGTAGTAATGCCCCCAGTAGTTTAGCCCCTGTAGTTATGCCCACAGTAGTTTAGCCTCCCTGCAGTTTAACCCTCATGTAGTTTGCCCCATGTAGTTTAGCCCCCATTGGTAATGCCCGCTGTAGTTTAGCCCCTGAGGTTATAACCCCTGCAGTTATGCCCCCAATAGTTTAGCCTCCCTGCAGTTTAACCCTCATGTAGTTTGCCCCATGTAGTTTAGCCCCCATTGGTAATGCCCCCTGTAGTTTAGCCCCTGAAGTTATAGCCCCTGCAGTTATGCCCCCAGTAGTTTAGCCCTCATGTAGTTTGCCCCATGTAGTTTAGCCCCCCTGTAGTAATGCCCCCAGTAGTTTAGCCCCCATATAGTTAGCCCCCTGTAGTTTAGCCCCCACAGTAGTAATGGCTCCCAGTAGTAATGCCCGACAGTAGTGAGCTCCCCTGTAGTTTGCCCCTAGTAGTTAGCCCCCTTGTAGTTTGCCCCCAGTCGAAACATATGGGGGGAAAAAAACAATACTCACCAAGCCCCGCTCCCATGTCCGACCACTGCAGTCCTTCCAGCGTCCGCTCCTTGGCACTATGGGAGAGACGTCATGACGTCTCTCCCATAGAGCACAATGACAGAGCCAGAAGCCAGAGCTCAGTAGTGAGCTCCTGCCGCCGGCTTCCGCTGTGGAGAGAGAGCCGGGCGCCCGCTTGTAACACAATCTCAGCGGGCGCCCGGCATCTCCCTGTGGCGCCAGGCACACATCAGGTTAGGTGAGCCGGAGGAGGCGGAACTGATGGAACGCAGTTGCACCCCTTTCTGGCTCACTTTAACCCCTAGTGATAATGCTAATATAGTAACGGAACAGTACAAAAAGGGCGACTTATGAGTGTGTGGAAGTTCTCTCTAGTGATGGCGTCTACTCAGTAAGAGTTTGCACCTGCTGATGAGATTGGGCGAGGGCTTATGCAAACTATTGTACATACATAATACTATCAGCCCAGTGAGTAATAAGATATAATGGTTCTGAGCTGCATGTAATGCTGATGGTTACATAGCTTAGCAATATAGGCAACTACGTATGCGTGAAGAGTTCAGAAAACCTCTACGGTGCCTGCGTTACACAGAATTCACACACACAGGTGCTGCTGTGATGGGGTCAGGCAGTATCCGTATTATGGGAGAACTGCAGGCATGTCAGTGAGAGCAACTGCATTCACAGCCACAGAGATAGGAGGCCATAGTCAGACGGAGACACTGCAGCTGTCATAGAGCTGGTGCAAGTGATGGATAGGGTATAGGGACACACCAATCGGTATTGGCACTAAAAGTGGGCGTCTTAGTCCTTGCACATTCTGGCGATGTACACAAGGGAAGGGGTTTTCACCGACATTTGCACAAATTCACAGATGGCTGACTGGCAATATACGCTGCTGCCTGTGACTCAGGGTCAGGCCTATAGTGTTATGGCATGGAGAAGGCATATTACAAGTGGCTGGTCAGTGGCCAGTCCTCATCCTATATTTATAATGGGACTTTAGTTTCTAACCATGATCCCTGGCACCAGAACAGAGAGTAAGGGGGTGGCCATACCTCCCAACTTTCTTCTTATTGAAAGAGGGACACCCAAAAAAGGGGGCGTGGTCTATGTAAAGTGGGCTTGGCTTCATTTTCGTCAGTGAGGGGGCATGCCTAGTGCTCCGTGAGCTGATGGCATGTCCCCTCTCCTCCTGTCTCCACTGAATAGACGCTGTGCGCATGCACACAGCGTCTATTCACCGCTGCTCTGCTAAGCAGAGCAGCGAGTGATCTGGAGACTCCCAACTGCCCCCCCCCCCCTCCCCACACCACCACCACCACAAGACACTGCGGCCCGCGGGTGGGACAGTCCCAAAAAAACGGGACTGTCCCGCGAAAATCGGGACAGTTGGGAGGTATGGGGTGGCTTTGGCAACACAACAAAAATAATTCAAAAAGAAGAGAGCATGCACCAGAGCAGGACAGACAAAGACCAGGAAAAAGGAGACATGAAGGAGATAGAGAGAACATGGGCACTGACAAGATAAGAGGAGGGAAGAACATAGGGAGAGCTGTACTTATAATGAAGACTGAGATGTAACAAGAAGAGGAAACAGCAGACTGTACCCTCCACGGACCAGCTCAGCTATTCTGGCTAGCATACAGGATGAGAGAGCATGGCAGATTTAAGATGACTCATTGCAGAAGTCACTAATCACATGAGAAATACTCTGAAATATGCTAGATGAACTCTGTGTTACACTGAAATCGTTGTGTGATTAAACACCATGTGCCGGATTCCAGGTTGGGAGGAAAGGAAAAAACAGCAAGTACTGTAACTGTGCTCCTGGAAAAAACACATAGGCCCTCATTCCGAGTTGTTCGCTCGGTATTTTTCATCGCATCGCAATGAAAATCCGCTTAGTACGCATGCGCAATGTTCGCACTGCGACTGCGCCAAGTAACTTTGCTATGTAGAAAGTAATTTTACTCACGGCTTTTTCATCGCTCCGGCGAACGTAATGTGATTGACAGGAAATGGGTGTTACTGGGCGGAAACACGACGTTTCAGGGGCGTGTGGCTGAAAACGCTACCGTTTCCGGAAAAAACGCAGGAGTGGCCGGAGAAACGGTGGGAGTGCCTGGGCGAACGCTGGGTGTGTTTGTGACGTCAACCAGGAACGACAAGCACTGAACTGATCGCACAGGCAGAGTAAGTCTGGAGCTACTCTGAAACTGCTAAGTAGTTAGTAATCGCAATATTGCGAATACATCGGTCGCAATTTTAAGAAGCTAAGATTCACTCCCAGTAGGCGGCGGCTTAGCGTGTGTAACTCTGCTAAATTCGCCTTGCGACCGATCAACTCGGAATGAGGGCCATATTGCAATGCAAGGAGTGAAACGCCATGTATTATGTGTGCATGCAGGGTAAATACTGGCTGCTTTTGCATGTAGCCCACAAATGTTAGGCAGCTTTATTGTTACACTGCAATTTACATTTCCATCTGGACACGCCCCTCCCACATCTAACTCTTGCTGCATGTTACATCTGCCCCTCCCACATCTAACTCCCTCTGCACACGTTACATCTGCCCCACCTGTAGCATAGCATGGTTTTACAGAGGTGTAAAGTTACTTGATTTGTTTTGTTCCCAACTGAGGAGTTCATTCAGAGCTGACCGGTGATGCCTGCATCGGTCAAAGTACATATGTGCAGTGGGCGCATCACACCTGCGTGGCCTTACACACTGGGGTATATTTACTAAGCTCCCGATTTTGACCGAGATGCCGTTTTTTCATCAAAGTGTCATCTCGGTAAATCTCGGTCATTTACTAAACACTAATCACGGCAGTGATGAGGGCATTCGTAATTTTTTGCTAGTTCAGGTAAAAAATTACGAATGAATACACCATCGGTCAAAACGCGGCTGTTTAAGTATGAATCTCGGTCATTTACTAAGAAGTGCAAAGCAAAAAAACACAAAACACTGCCGTGAAAAATTACAACTCGTAAAAAAGTCCTAAAAAAAAACAGACCTGCTTTTTTTATCCGTGATTTGAGATGCATGCAGGGATCCATGAGATCCGTGCATGTATATCAGTGGGAAGGGGTGTGAAAGTGCTTATTTTTGCCAAAAAAATTGCGTGGGGTCCCCCCTCCTAAGCATAACCAGCCTCGGGCTCTTTGAGCCGATCCTGGTTGCAGAAATATGGGGGAAAAAATGACAGGGGTTCCCCCATATTTAAGCAACCAGCATCGGGCTCTGCGCCTGGTCCTGGTCCCAAAAATACGGGGGACAAAAAGAGTAGTTTCTGCTCAGCGGTGACGTCACTTTAGGTCAACCGCAGGGCAGAAAGTTCCCATCATTGGTTACAATGTAGCGCATAGGCGCTACATTGTAACACTGCCGTGTGCTGCCTGTCAGTGAAGACAGGAGCACACAGCTGATCAGGAGAGTGCTACAACGTGGCGCTCCCTGATTGGCTGAAGAAACCCACTTAGCCAGAAGGCAAAGTGGGTTTCTTGCATTCGGGGAAAGGTGACCCATGTGCAAACATGGGTCCCCTTTCAGTTCGTGGTCGGGACACCGTTTTTTTATTTTTGGCAAGTACGTGGATTAACCCTGGATTTGCCGAGGAGCCTGGACCCCTGGATCTCGTGAGTATAATTTATTCAACAGGTACCCTTGGATTCTACTGGACAAGAGGACCGACCTGCGTGGGGCCATAGGTAAGTATGTATGTATGTGTGTATGTAAGTAATAAAATTATACTTTCACGGTGTGTGTGTCTTGTCTTTTTTGGGGTATTTTTTTAGTGGTAGTACTACAGGTACCAGCGGGCCCGTTTTTCCGCCGCATGCTGGTACTTGTGGTTCTCCAAGTACCAGCATGCGGGGGAGGCTTGCTGGGACTTGTAGTACTGCTACTAAAAACAATATCTTTTATTTTACAACAAAGGCTATCAGCCCTCCCATCCGCAGCCCATTGGATGGGGGGGGACAGCCTCGGGCTTCACCCCTGGCCCTTGGGTGGCTGGGGGGGGGGACCCCTTGATTGAAGGGGTCCCCACTCCCCCAGGGTACCCCGGCCAGGGGTGACTAGTTGGATTTTTGATGCCACGGCCGCAGGGCGCTGTATAAAAGTGACCCCCGGCTGTGGCATTATCTGTCCAGCTAGTGGAGCCCGGTGCTGGTTTTAAAAATACGGGGGACCCCTACTCTTTTTGTCCCCCGTATTTTTGGGACCAGGACCAGGCGCAGAGCCCGATGCTGGTTGCTTAAATATGGGGGAACCCCTGTCATTTTTTCCCCCATATTTCTGCAACCAGGATCGGCTCAAAGAGCCCGAGGCTGGTTATGCTTAGGAGGGGGGACCCCACGCATTTTTTTTTGGGATTTTACATTGTTTAATTAAAAAAAAAAAAAATAAGAACCCCAGCACGGATCACACAGTTTTGCTAATCACTGCCGTAAAAATAGGTAAAAAAAACCGAATGACATCGACATCGGAAGAAAAGAAAAACCCGAATACGACAGCTTAGTAAATCCATCGTAATCAATTCAAAAAGTTGCAGTTTTACACTGTCGATGTCATTCGTGATTGAACTTTGACCTTTTTTCGGAAATTACGAATCTTAGTAAATTTACCCCACTGTGGCAGATTGAGTAGGGGCGTTCCAGAAGTTTTCGGGGTGGCTGCACGACATCGCACGCAGCCGCTCCGACTGAAAAAAAAAAATAGCAGTGGGCCGCCTGACAGCGTAGTCAGATGGCATCCCGGTAGCCCTATAAGTAGAGGGGCGAGGTATGTGCCCCACAGCAGGGGCATTAGGTCTGTACTCCCTCATACATGCAGGAAATGCCTCACTGTCAAACCTGGTGTCTCATTTATATAATATAATCCCTTTGCGCACACAAAAATCTTGTTATTGCTTTTAGTGCCCAACTAGGCGCACTCATCCCTACCTCCTCCTATTGTGGACTGCAGTGCCATACTATGATGCCATCTAGGCTCCCTACTAAATGCCCTTGGCGTGGAACCAGGTGCCATTGCATAAAAGTATGAGCATGACGTTACCTTTGTGATGTGGTTTGATGCTTCTGCAGTTGGCAAATGACCTATGTGTAATCCATTTCCCTGGGAAGCTGCACAAGGGAACAGTAATCCAATCCCCCTCACTATCTTTGCACATGGGCAGTTTATAGAAATAAAAAGCATTAATGATTGTTTGTACAGTACGGCAAGCTGTAACTAAATATCGCTTCTTCAAACCACCTTCAGTATTATATTTTATTGGGCTATTTATTTAGGAATCGGGCATCTCCCAAACACTTCTCTAATTGCCCACTTTAGAGATTGTGTCTCAGGTAATGCGTGTTTTCATTGCAATGTAACGTGAAAGAAGAATTATGCTAGGAGTGGAAACGTTGTCCTGTCATAACCACATAAAACATTCAGAACAACAAACAAGGATTTATCTAGCTGTACATAGGATGGATAACATGAGCGGCTGCTGGTAAAATCTCATTGCTCTTTGCAAACCTACAATTGTAGCAAAATAAATACATATTCCTTTCTACAGAACTTCTGGGTAGACTGTCATGGTCATTAGGTAAGGCAGGTGGGGAGAACATCACCAAAGACAGCAGCTTTCCTTATAGTAAATTCTATTTACTGCTACAAATGTTGGTGCAAGTGCAGGGGCCCCATAGCCTCTGGGCCCCATAGCAGTGGCACCCCTTGCACCCATTATCGTTACACCCATGGACTAGTGGCGGCTCTAGAGGTGGGGCTGCAGCACAGTCCAAAATTCAACTAGGGGAGCCACACCAGCTGTCAGTGAATCCTGACCGGTGATGTTTGGCAGCATTTGGGGTGGCAGTCGGTGGGACTCCCCTATCTGAATTTCGGTCTGCACTGCTGATCCACCTCCTGAGCCGCCACTGTTCGGGACTATTTCTATATTAAATGTAGCAGACTGTACAGATGGAGCTACACTCATTGCGCAGGGTGCCTGCGCCTCGGCATGCAGAGAGTACAGAGACGTTCTCATTCACTTTGAATGGGGCGTGTGCGTGTCCATTCGTTCCCCGCAGTGTGCCTCGCCAGGCGCACCTAGTCGCAGACGGAGCCACGATCAGAGTGGCTCCATCTGTAGGTTTCCTAGAGCAGGGTTAATATATATTTTGTCGACATTCAGAAAGTTGACAGGAGGATGTCGACATGGTGTGTTGACACATTCATAGTGTCAACACTGAGGAAATGTCAACATGATTAGAATGTTAATAAAACAATGTGACCTGGGGCAGCGCTGACTTACCTGCTAGCAGATCTCCGGCTGTGTCTTCTGGGTCTGGCAGTCACGTGATGTGAAAATTCCGTTTCTCATAAGGCGGTCATATCCCTTACTCTCTCCATAGTGCCTAACCATATCCCTCCTCTCCTGCAGCCTAACCCTATAACCAGTGCTGAAAGTAGGGTGGTACGGAGTACCATTAAGAAATTGCCCTCCACTGGGGCATCATTTATAAGGGGCATTTTTGTGTGTGGGACAAAAATGGTGTCAGTGGCATAACTGTGTGTGGCATAATTGGTAATAGGCATTACAGTGGGTGGTATAATATGTTAGGCATTACGTTGTGTGGCATAATGTATAATGGGCATTACGGTGTGTGGCATAATGTGTAATAAACATTATGGTGTGTAGCATAATGTGTGATAAGCATTACGGTGTGTGGCATAATGTGTAATGTGCATTACGGTGTTTTGCAAAATGTTTAAGGGGTATTACGGTGTGAGGCATAATGTGGTCATGCCCCTATTGTCATGTAGCAACTCCCCTAGTTTGTGTGACCACGCCCCTTCATGACACATGACCACACCCATTTTAACTATCAGTACCACTAAGAAAAAATTTCTACTTGCACCACTGCCTACAAATCCCCCTACTCCCTAATCATCCTCTCCTGCAGCCTAACCATAACTCTCCCCCTAATGCCTAATCATAACCGTCCTCTCCTGCAGCCTAACCCTAACTCTCTCCACCGTGCCTAACCATAACCTTCCTCTCCTGCAGCCTAACCCTAACTCTCCCCCTAGTACCTAATCATAACCCTCTCCTGCAGCCTAACCCTAACTCTCCATCTAGTGCCTAACCATAATCCTCCTCTCCTGCAGCCTAACCCTAACTCTCCAACTAGTGCCTAACCACAACCCTCCTCTCCTGCAGCCTAACCCTAACTCTCCAACTAGTGCCTAACCACAACCCTCCTCTCCTGCAGCCTAACCGTAATTCTCCACCTAGTGCCTAACCATAATCCTCCTCTCCTGCAGCCTAACCCTAACTCTCCATCTAGTGCCTAACCATAATCCTCCTCTCCTGCAGCCTAACCCTAACTCTCCAACTAGTGCCTAACCACAACCCTCCTCTCCTGCAGCCTAACCCTAACTCTCCAACTAGTGCCTAACCACAACCCTCCTCTCCTGCAGCCTAACCGTAATTCTCCACCTAGTGCCTAACCATAATCCTCCTCTCCTGCAGCCTAACCCTAACTCTCCAACTAGTGCCTAACTGCAACCCTCCTCTCCTGCAGCCTAACCGTAATTCTCCACCTAGTGCCTAACCATAATCCTCCTCTCCTGCAGCCTAACCCTAACTCTCCATCTAGTGCCTAACCATAATCCTCCTCTCCTGCAGCCTAACCCTAACTCTCCAACTAGTGCCTAACCACAACCCTCCTCTCCTGCAGCCTAACCCTAACTCTCCAACTAGTGCCTAACCACAACCCTCCTCTCCTGCAGCCTAACTGTAATTCTCCACCTAGTGCTTAACCATAATCCTCCTCTCCTGCAGCCTAACCCTAACTCTACCCCTAGTGCCTAACCCTAACCCTTCTCTCCTGCAGCATAACCCTAAGTCTCCCCCTAGTACTTAACTATGGGGGTAATTCAGAGTTGATCGTAGATGTGCTAAATTTAACACATCTATGATCATTTACTTTGGAATGCAGGGGGACGCCCAGCACAGGGCTAGTCCGCCCCGCATGTCAGGCCCTACCCCGCACAAGTACAAAAGCATCGCACAGCGGCGATGCTTTTGTACTTGACAAGTAGCTCCCTACCTGCGCAGCTCCTGTGCTTAGAAAAACGCAGGCATGTCAGGGAAAACGCAGGCGCGGCTGGGCGAATGCTGGACGGGTATGCAACGTCAAAAGCCGTCTCTCCGTCGTTAGAATCAACGCACACGACTTCCGGTGGGCGGACCCTCTGCTAGCCCGAATCCACACCAGGGGCCAGCGGAGATAATAGTGGGCAAAAGGAGACCATCTCCCCGGCTCCCCACCTCCTCTTTCCCCGGAGTCCGAGCTGCCCGCGGCCGCCATATTGGAAGTGGCCGGGCGCCCTGATTTTCACCCTCCCAGCCTGGCTCTCTGCTTGAGACGTCTGTCGCTGAAGGCCCCGCTTGGCTCTCTGTCCCCCCGAGCTTTGTGCCGCTGACGCTGGCAGTGAAGAGCGCTGCTGGGAGACGCCGCGTGTGCCCGCCTGAGGAGAAGACGAGGCCTGGAGACGGGTGAGTGCGCCCCCCCCCCCCCCCCCTCCCCCGCTACCCCCACTAACCAAGTGCCAGCTTGAAGTCACCGGACACCTGGGGTCAGCCGATACGGGACGTGACACTGGGCCCATCTCCACCCGCCGCCCGGTCCCGCTTGGCGACATAGTGCTTCCTGGGAACAGCGAGCGCTTATGCATGTGACCGTGGCCGCCTCTCTCTACCTGTATGCCCCAGACAAAATTAGACCTTGTTTCTTGGCCCATACATCGTGAGGCCGGGGTGCCAGTGACTCCTGCAATCCACAGCTGCAGGAGTGGCGGACCGCCTCTCCGCCAGCAAGGACCAGCACAGCGGGTCAGGAATTGTACCGCCAACCTGACTCTGATAACCTCTTAACTGGACCCCTGACCACGGGCTGCCTTATACAGATCCTGCTATAAGCGGATATTACCTGGAAACAGGTCGTGGCGATTTAATACATCAATTGCAGTGGTTGCGCACCCACATCTACTCCCTGCAGGGCAGGATTTTTGACATTCCCTACTTTCTCACTGTAACGTGCCACTTCTACGCTTATATGGATAAATACGTGGCTAAACCTCAAAGAGGGGGACGTGGTTCTGCACCGGCAAAAACTAAAGACACCAGGGCATCTGCCTCAGCCTCTGCTAATTCACCGCCCTCATCACCTAATGCTAACGTCTTGGATGGCGTACCAGATCCTACTAGATACACTATGGACGCGGTAGCCAGAGTACAGGAAATCTCTGATATACTCTCGCCGCTGCTGGACAAGAAACTTGCGGGACTGAAAGATGCCATTGATTCCACCAGTTAAAAGAACATAGCACTCGGCTGGATGAAGTCGAACAACGAGTCTCGAACCTGGAGGATGATCTGACCACTGCCTGCTCCGTCATCGATTCTCAAGCGTCTTCCATTTCCGCGATACAAGAGAAGCTAGAAGATTTAGAAAATCGTAATCGTCTAAATAATCTTCGTATGATCGGCTTACCGGAATCCGTTAGACCTAAAGAACTGTTGGCTTTGGTCTCCTCCTGGCTACCGATCGAGCTGGGCTGCTTGGCGGATGGTGAATCCTTGGCAATTGACCGGGCGCACCGAATTGGTCCTGACTTCCAGACAGATCGTCGCAGACCTAGACCGGTTATATTCAAATTCCTCAACTACACAAAGTCAAGGTGATGGAAGCGTACCGCAAAGGTCAGGAGCTCTTCTATCATGGAGACAAGCTACTTTTGTTTCAGGACTTTTCCTATAGTGTGGCCATGAAGAGGAGGGAATTCTCTCCCACTTGTAAGATCCTGTTCGATGAGGGCATACGTTTCGCCCTGCTCTATCCGGCGAAGCTCCGCGCTCAACATAACGGCAAGACGTACCTGTTTGATACATCTTCAGAAGCAAAGACTTTTGCAGAATCCTAACGGCGCCACACTTCACTTGCCTCCAAAGACAGAGACTGATATCGAAATTCACCATAGAATTAACGTCTATATCATCTCCCTTATGGAGGTCGTGATTGGTAATGTATGGCTGATCACTAATGCTCTTTATGTTCTGTTAATTGCAGTACTACTTGTTCTCGAATTTGAAAATTGCTGGGCCTTTCTGCCCCTTCTCTTTTCCCCCTCTCTTTTTCTCTTCTCGTCCCTCACTTTCTCACCCCTCCCTTTCTCTCCCCCCCTCCTCCTTACTCTGATCGGAGTTATACTACTAGTTTATAGTGAGTCACTTAGACCACTGTTATGGGTTCAAAAATATTTGGAAAATGGATTTACTGTATCAAAATGTTTACAATTTTTTTTATTGTTGGTGATATGGCACAGGTTTATTACCCCTATTGATGGTTGGGTTTCCCTACTCGCTGGGATATGGGGAACTCCACGGTCTATTTCATTATTGATTTATGTGTCCGACAGGACAGGTATAGGTTAGACCTGAAATTTCTATGGCTGCCTCTCTAGAGATTAAGACGAGTCTAAAGTTCCTTACTTGGAACGTGGAAGGTCTTAATACTCCGATTAAACGAAGGAAGATATTGCAACACCTCAAACGCTTACAGCCAGATGTAGCGATGTTGCAAGAAACTCATTGGAAATCAGGGGACACCAACGTGCTTAGAGACAGTTGGATCCAACGTTTTAAATAAGCATCCTTTACCTCTAAGAAACGGGGGGTAGTGATTATATTCCACAAGTCCCTTAGTTATAATATATTAGACACCCTAGAGGATGTGGAAGGTCGGTTTCTATTTTTAAAAGTACAATTAGAAGGGGAGCTTTACACTCTAGTGACCATATATGCACCGAATTCGGATCATAATGCTTTCTTTTCTGATGTTTATGTCCGACTTCAAGAGTGGGCTGAGGGTAGCCTGATCATTGGGGGTGATTTTAATTCCACACTACAACCGGCCCTGGATAGGTCAGGTACTCTTGGTGGACAGAATTACTCCATATCAGCTTCCCTACAATTCTTGCTGTCCTCATTTCATTTAATAGACCAATGGCGACACCAGCACCCCGTTAGTCGAGAATACACCTTTTATTCTCATCCACATGCCACGTCTACCAGAATAGACTATTGGTTGCTTCCCGCAGGACTGCTCTCTAGGTTATGCGATTCAAAAGTAGAAAATATTGCCATTTCTGATCACGCACCTACATGGTTCACGCTTGACCTGAAGTCCCCTAAGATGACCTCCTTTAATTGGAGATTTCCCTCCCACCTGTATAATTCCCCCGATTTTAAGTCATATTTGGAGACTAACTTTCTCAACTATGCCAATGACAACGCACAACACGTAGATGATATCAATCTTTTCTGGTCTGCGTCCAAGCCGGTGATACGGGGTTACATCATTGCGTATGTTACTACTACGCATAAGCGCCTCAATCAACGGTTTCGTGATCTCGGCCTGGCATTAACAAATTCCTATGCAACGTTGTTAGCTTCCACGACAGAGGACAACCGCAGAATTTACACCGAGACAAAACATCTTTACGATACCCTTTGTACAGAGAGAGCCCAATATGCTTTAGATTTTCAAAAACATAAATACTTCAGGTGGGGAAATAAAGCCGGCAAATTCTGGCAAATGTAGTTCGCAGTCAGCGCCCTACTTCACACATTCTATCCCTTCAATCTGGTACCCAGTTATCCTCCGGCCCGACAGCCATCGCTGATTCCTTTTTAACTTACTACAAGGAGTTATACACGGCACCACCAGATGACCCCATTAGCGGTATGAACTTCTTGAGGTCGGCAGGGTCCCCCACACTGACGGCAGAGGATCGAAACTCTCTTATGGCCCCTATCACTGAATTGGAACCATTGACAGTAATTAAACAATTAGCTAATGGAAAATCCCCAGGCCCAGATGGACTGAGCGCAGAGTATTACAAATTGCTGTTGCCCCATATCACGCCCCACCTTCTGACCTTACTTAATTCCATTTTGGCCGGGAACGCTGCCCCTCCCACCTTTAATCATGCTCGTGTGATATTATTACTGAAACCAAGGAAAGACTCTACTCTAGTTCAATCGTACCGCCCGATCTCCCTCTTAAACCAAGATTTTTAAATCTTAACAACACTAATGGCACATAGGCTGCAAGCAGTGTTGCCCACGCTATTACATCCATCACAGACTGGTTTTGTGAAGGGGAGGACAATCGGTACACAATATAAGACAATTAGTTGCTGCTTTGACCATATCGGCCCAGACGCCTGGTGGGGCGTCCTTGCTAGTGAGCTGTGACGCTGATAAAGTGTTTGATCGCGTGTCGTGGTCTCACCTGCTGAGAGTGCTTCACTGGCAAAGATTTGGAGCCGATTTTGTCAAATTCTTCCGTACCATTTATGACTCGCCTTCCGCGTTCCTTACAGTGAATGGACTGAACACGGACACATTTACGCTACACAGAGGCACAAGACAGGGGTCCCCACTCCTTTTCGACTTAGCGTTAGACCCGCTCATTAGACATTGTCACCTGAGTTCTGACTGGCATGGGATTGGGATTGGTGGTTATGACCTTAAGGTCACGGCCTATGCGGATGACTTGTTATTGTATTTCTCAAACCCTCAAGATGCGTTTCCTAGTCTGCTGTCGTTGTTGGCGACCTTTGACTCGATTTCGGGGTTTAAGATTAATAAATCCAAAACAGAAGCTTTGGCATTACATCCAAATGCCAAGCACGGCTGGAACTTTCAGTTCCCCTTCCGATGGGCGAGCCAAACAATCACATACTTAGGACTTCAGATACCTGTTCATCCGTCCGATTTATACAGACATAACATTCCACGAATAATCACACGTACTTTGACCGATTTTCAGGAGTGGAAACATCTGCCCCTTTCTTATTTAGGACGATACCAGTTAATCAAAATGATCTCCTTCCCGAGATTGTTGTACCCCATTCAAATGCTGCCTTTATTAATATCGGAAGTAGACATAAAGACTTTAAATAAGGCCTTTAGCGAATTTATATGGGCACATAAAAAACCCAGAATCTCACTATTTAAACTGAGCCAATCGCAAAAAATGGGGGGGGGGGGGGGGGGGGGCGGGGGTTAATCTACCTTGCATTAGAAGTTACATGCTGGCTGCGAACTACCGCTACGCTGTTGATTGGATACACGAGACAGAGACCTTCGCTAACACTAGCTTAGAACAGGCCTTCTGTCCTGGGCTTTCTCTTGTCAGCTTACTGCATATGCGTCCATCGGCCTTTCCACACCTGGTCAAAAGCAATATATTGCTGACCTCGACTTGTGCGGCTTGGAGGCAGACACGCTCCAGGATGGGTATCTCCAGCTATATCACGACTTTCCTTCCCCTGACCCATAACCCAGACTTTCTGGAACGGCTGCACGCACCACACTGACCGCCCTGTCGGACCGAGGCAATAGGTTACTATTAGAGATGAGCGGGTTCGGTTTCTCTGAAACCGAACCCGCACGAACTTCATGTTTTTTTTACGGGTCCGAGCAGACTCGGATCCTCCCGCCTTGCTCGGTTAACCCGAGCGCGCCCGAACGTCATCATGACGCTGTCGGATTCTCGCGAGACTCGGATTCTATATAAGGAGCCGCGCGTCGCCGCCATTTTCACACGTGCATTGAGATTGATAGGGAGAGGACGTGGCTGGCGTCCTCTCCATTAGAAATTAGATTAGAAGAGAGAGAGAGATTGTGCAGAGTCAGACAGAGTTTACCACAGTGACCAGTGCAGTTGTTGTTAGTTAACTTTTATTTATTTTAATATAATATATCCGTTCTCTGCTATATCCGTTCTCTGCCTGAAAAAAAACGATACACAGCAGCAGCCAGTCACACAGTGTGACTCAGTCTGTGTGCACTCAGCTCAGCCCAGTGTGCTGCACATCAATGTATAAAAGGCAAAGCTTATAATAATTGTGGGGGAGACTGGGGAGCACTGCAGGTTGTTATAGCAGGAGCCCCCAGGAGTACATAATATTATATTAATTTAAAATTAAACAGTGCACACTTTTGCTGCAGGAGTGCCACTGCCAGTGTGACTAGTGGTGACCAGTGCCTGACCACCAGTATAGTAGTATATTGTTGTATGTATTGTATACTATCTCTTTATCAACCAGTCTATATTAGCAGCAGACACAGTACAGTGCGGTAGTTCACGGCTGTGGCTACCTCTGTGTCGGCAGTCGGAACTCGGCAGGCAGTCCGTCCATCCATAATTGTATTACAATATATACCACCTAACCGTGGTATTTTTTTTTCTTTCTTTATACCGTCGTCATAGTGTCATACTAGTTGTTACGAGTATACTACTATCTCTTTATCAACCAGTGTACAGTGCGGTAGTTCACGGCTGTGGCTACCTCTGTGTCGGCAGTCGGCAGGCAGTCCGTCCATCCATAATTGTATTATTATTATAATATATACCACCTAACCGTGGTTTTTTTTTCATTCTTTATACCGTCATAGTGTCATACTAGTTGTTACGAGTATACTACTATCTCTTTATCAACCAGTGTACAGTGCGGTAGTTCACGGCTGTGGCTACCTCTGTGTCGGCAGTCGGCAGGCAGTCCGTCCATCCATAATTGTATTATTATTATAATATATACCACCTAACCGTGGTTTTTTTTTCATTCTTTATACCGTCGTCATAGTGTCATACTAGTTGTTACGAGTATACTACTATCTCTTTATCAACCAGTGTACAGTGCGGTAGTTCACGGCTGTGGCTACCTCTGTGTCGGCAGTCGGCAGGCAGTCCGTCCATCCATAATTGTATTATTATTATAATATATACCACCTAACTGTGGTATTTTTTTTTCTTTCTTTATACCGTCGTCATAGTGTCATACTAGTTGTTACGAGTATACTACTATCTCTTTATCAACCAGTGTACAGTGCGGTAGTTCACGGCTGTGGCTACCTCTGTGTCGGCAGTCGGCAGGCAGTCCGTCCATCCATAATTGTATTATTATTATAATATATACCACCTAACTGTGGTATTTTTTTTTCTTTCTTTATACCGTCGTCATAGTGTCATACTAGTTGTTACGAGTATACTACTATCTCTTTATCAACCAGTGTACAGTGCGGTAGTTCACGGCTGTGGCTACCTCTGTGTCGGCAGTCGGCAGGCAGTCCGTCCATCCATAATTGTATTATTATTATTATAATATATACCACCTAACCGTGGTTTTTTTTTCATTCTTTATACCGTCGTCATAGTGTCATACTAGTTGTTACGAGTATACTACTATCTCTTTATCAACCAGTGTACAGTGCGGTAGTTCACGGCTGTGGCTACCTCTGTGTCGGCAGTCGGCAGGCAGTCCGTCCATCCATAATTGTATTATTATTATAATATATACCACCTAACTGTGGTATTTTTTTTTCTTTCTTTATACCATCGTCATAGTGTCATACTAGTTGTTACGAGTATACTACTATCTCTTTATCAACCAGTGTACAGTGCGGTAGTTCACGGCTGTGGCTACCTCTGTGTCGGCAGTCGGCAGGCAGTCCGTCCATCCATAATTGTATTATTATTATAATATATACCACCTAACCGTGGTTTTTTTTTCATTCTTTATACCGTCATAGTGTCATACTAGTTGTTACGAGTATACTACTATCTCTTTATCAACCAGTGTACAGTGCGGTAGTTCACGGCTGTGGCTACCTCTGTGTCGGCAGTCGGCAGGCAGTCCGTCCATCCATAATTGTATTATTATTATAATATATACCACCTAACCGTGGTTTTTTTTTCATTCTTTATACCGTCGTCATAGTGTCATACTAGTTGTTACGAGTATACTACTATCTCTTTATCAACCAGTGTACAGTGCGGTAGTTCACGGCTGTGGCTACCTCTGTGTCGGCAGTCGGCAGGCAGTCCGTCCATCCATAATTGTATTATTATTATAATATATACCACCTAACTGTGGTATTTTTTTTTCTTTCTTTATACCGTCGTCATAGTGTCATACTAGTTGTTACGAGTATACTACTATCTCTTTATCAACCAGTGTACAGTGCGGTAGTTCACGGCTGTGGCTACCTCTGTGTCGGCAGTCGGCAGGCAGTCCGTCCATCCATAATTGTATTATTATTATAATATATACCACCTAACTGTGGTATTTTTTTTTCTTTCTTTATACCGTCGTCATAGTGTCATACTAGTTGTTACGAGTATACTACTATCTCTTTATCAACCAGTGTACAGTGCGGTAGTTCACGGCTGTGGCTACCTCTGTGTCGGCAGTCGGCAGGCAGTCCGTCCATCCATAATTGTATTATTATTATAATATATACCACCTAACTGTGGTATTTTTTTTTCTTTCTTTATACCGTCGTCATAGTGTCATACTAGTTGTTACGAGTATACTACTATCTCTTTATCAACCAGTGTACAGTGCGGTAGTTCACGGCTGTGGCTACCTCTGTGTCGGCAGTCGGCAGGCAGTCCGTCCATCCATAATTGTATTATTATTATAATATATACCACCTAACCGTGGTTTTTTTATACCACCTAACCGTGGCAGTCCGTCCATAATTGTATACTAGTATCCAATCCATCCATCTCCATTGTTTACCTGAGGTGCCTTTTAGTTCTGCCTATAAAATATGGAGAACAAAAAAGTTGAGGTTCCAAAATTAGGGAAAGATCAAGATCCACTTCCACCTCGTGCTGAAGCTGCTGCCACTAGTCATGGCCGAGACGATGAAATGCCAGCAACGTCGTCTGCCAAGGCCGATGCCCAATGTCATAGTACAGAGCATGTCAAATCCAAAACACCAAATATCAGAAAAAAAAGGACTCCAAAACCTAAAATAAAATTGTCGGAGGAGAAGCGTAAACTTGCCAATATGCCATTTACCACACGGAGTGGCAAGGAACGGCTGAGGCCCTGGCCTATGTTCATGGCTAGTGGTTCAGCTTCACATGAGGATGGAAGCACTCAGCCTCTCGCTAGAAAACTGAAAAGACTCAAGCTGGCAAAAGCACCGCAAAGAACTGTGCGTTCTTTGAAATCCCAAATCCACAAGGAGAGTCCAATTGTGTCGTTTGCGATGCCTGACCTTCCCAACACTGGACGTGAAGAGCATGCGCCTTCCACTATTTGCATGCCCCCTGCAAGTGCTGGAAGGAGCACCCGCAGTCCAGTTCCTGATAGTCAGATTGAAGATGTCAGTGTTGAAGTACACCAGGATGAGGAGGATATGGGTGTTGCTGGCGCTGGGGAGGAAATTGACCAGGAGGATTCTGATGGTGAGGTGGTTTGTTTAAGTCAGGCACCCGGGGAGACACCTGTTGTCCGTGGGAGGAATATGGCCGTTGACATGCCAGGTGAAAATACCAAAAAAATCAGCTCTTCGGTGTGGAGGTATTTCACCAGAAATGCGGACAACAGGTGTCAAGCCGTGTGTTCCCTTTGTCAAGCTGTAATAAGTAGGGGTAAGGACGTTAACCACCTCGGAACATCCTCCCTTATACGTCACCTGCAGCGCATTCATAATAAGTCAGTGACAAGTTCAAAAACTTTGGGTGACAGCGGAAGCAGTCCACTGACCAGTAAATCCCTTCCTCTTGTAACCAAGCTCACGCAAACCACCCCACCAACTCCCTCAGTGTCAATTTCCTCCTTCCCCAGGAATGCCAATAGTCCTGCAGGCCATGTCACTGGCAAGTCTGACGAGTCCTCTCCTGCCTGGGATTCCTCCGATGCATCCTTGCGTGTAATGCCTACTGCTGCTGGCGCTGCTGTTGTTGCCGCTGGGAGTCGATGGTCATCCCAGAGGGGAAGTCGTAAGCCCACTTGTACTACTTCCAGTAAGCAATTGACTGTTCAACAGTCCTTTGCGAGGAAGATGAAATATCACAGCAGTCATCCTACTGCAAAGCGGATAACTGAGTCCTTGACAACTATGTTGGTGTTAGACGTGCGTCCGGTATCCGCCGTTAGTTCACAGGGAACTAGACAATTTATTGAGGTAGTGTGCCCCCGTTACCAAATACCATCTAGGTTCCACTTCTCTAGGCAGGCGATACCGAGAATGTACACGGACGTCAGAAAAAGACTCACCAGTGTCCTAAAAAATGCAGTTGTACCCAATGTCCACTTAACCACGGACATGTGGACAAGTGGAGCAGGGCAGGGTCAGGACTATATGACTGTGACAGCCCACTGGGTAGATGTATGGACTCCCGCCGCAAGAACAGCAGCGGCGGCACCAGTAGCAGCATCTCGCAAACGCCAACTCTTTCCTAGGCAGGCTACGCTTTGTATCACCGCTTTCCAGAATACGCACACAGCTGAAAACCTCTTACGGCAACTGAGGAAGATCATCGCGGAATGGCTTACCCCAATTGGACTCTCCTGTGGATTTGTGGCATCGGACAACGCCAGCAATATTGTGTGTGCATTAAATATGGGCAAATTCCAGCACGTCCCATGTTTTGCACATACCTTGAATTTGGTGGTGCAGAATTTTTTAAAAAACGACAGGGGCGTGCAAGAGATGCTGTCGGTGGCCAGAAAAATTGCGGGACACTTTCGGCGTACAGGCACCACGTACAGAAGACTGGAGCACCACCAAAAACTACTGAACCTGCCCTGCCATCATCTGAAGCAAGAAGTGGTAACGAGGTGGAATTCAACCCTCTATATGCTTCAGAGGTTGGAGGAGCAGCAAAAGGCCATTCAAGCCTATACAATTGAGCACGATATAGGAGATGGAATGCACCTGTCTCAAGTGCAGTGGAGAATGATTTCAACGTTGTGCAAGGTTCTGATGCCCTTTGAACTTGCCACACGTGAAGTCAGTTCAGACACTGCCAGCCTGAGTCAGGTCATTCCCCTCATCAGGCTTTTGCAGAAGAAGCTGGAGGCATTGAAGAAGGAGCTAACACGGAGCGATTCCGCTAGGCATGTGGGACTTGTGGATGCAGCCCTTAATTCGCTTAACAAGGATTCACGGGTGGTCAATCTGTTGAAATCAGAGCACTACATTTTGGCCACCGTGCTCGATCCTAGATTTAAAGCCTACCTTGGATCTCTCTTTCCGGCAGACACAGGTCTGCTGGGGTTGAAAGACCTGCTGGTGACAAAATTGTCAAGTCAAGCGGAACGCGACCTGTCAACATCTCCTCCTTCACATTCTCCCGCAACTGGGGGTGCGAGGAAAAGGCTCAGAATTCCGAGCCCACCCGCTGGCGGTGATGCAGGGCAGTCTGGAGCGACTGCTGATGCTGACATCTGGTCCGGACTGAAGGACCTGACAACGATTACGGACATGTCGTCTACTGTCACTGCATATGATTCTCTCAACATTGATAGAATGGTGGAGGATTATATGAGTGACCGCATCCAAGTAGGCACGTCACACAGTCCGTACTTATACTGGCAGGAAAAAGAGGCAATTTGGAGGCCCTTGCACAAACTGGCTTTATTCTACCTAAGTTGCCCTCCCACAAGTGTGTACTCCGAAAGAGTGTTTAGTGCCGCCGCTCACCTTGTCAGCAATCGGCGTACGAGGTTACATCCAGAAAATGTGGAGAAGATGATGTTCATTAAAATGAATTATAATCAATTCCTCCGCGGAGACATTGACCAGCAGCAATTGCCTCCACAAAGTACACAGGGAGCTGAGATGGTGGATTCCAGTGGGGACGAATTGATAATCTGTGAGGAGGGGGATGTACACGGTGATATATCGGAGGGTGAAGATGAGGTGGACATCTTGCCTCTGTAGAGCCAGTTTGTGCAAGGAGAGATTAATTGCTTCTTTTTTGGGGGGGGTCCAAACCAACCCGTCATATCAGTCACAGTCGTGTGGCAGACCCTGTCACTGAAATGATGGGTTGGTTAAAGTGTGCATGTCCTGTTTTGTTTATACAACATAAGGGTGGGTGGGAGGGCCCAAGGATAATTCCATCTTGCACCTCTTTTTTCTTTTCTTTTTCTTTGCATCATGTGCTGATTGGGGAGGGTTTTTTGGAAGGGACATCCTGCGTGACACTGCAGTGCCACTCCTAGATGGGCCCGGTGTTTGTGTCGGCCACTAGGGTCGCTTATCTTTCTCACACAGTCAGCTACCTCATTGCGCCTCTTTTTTTCTTTGCGTCATGTGCTGTTTGGGGAGGGTTTTTTGGAAGGGACATCCTGCGTGACACTGCAGTGCCACTCCTAGATGTGCCCGGTGTTTGTGTCGGCCACTAGGGTCGCTAATCTTACTCACACAGTCAGCTACCTCATTGCGCCTCTTTTTTTCTTTGCGTCATGTGCTGTTTGGGGAGGGTTTTTTGGAAGGGCCATCCTGCGTGACACTGCAGTGCCACTCCTAGATGGGCCCGGTGTTTGTGTCGGCCACTAGGGTCGCTAATCTTACTCACACAGCTACCTCATTGCGCCTCTTTTTTTCTTTGCGTCATGTGCTGTTTGGGGAGGGTTTTTTGGAAGGGACATCCTGCGTGACACTGCAGTGCCACTCCTAGATGGGCCCGGTGTTTGTGTCGGCCACTAGGGTCGCTTATCTTTCTCACACAGCTACCTCATTGCGCCTCTTTTTTTCTTTGCGTCATGTGCTGTTTGGGGAGGGTTTTTTGGAAGGGACATCCTGCGTGACACTGCAGTGCCACTCCTAGATGGGCCCGGTGTTTGTGTCGGCCACTAGGGTCGCTTATCTTTCTCACACAGTCAGCTACCTCATTGCGCCTCTTTTTTTCTTTGCGTCATGTGCTGTTTGGGGAGGGTTTTTTGGAAGGGACATCCTGCGTGACACTGCAGTGCCACTCCTAGATGGGCCCGGTGTTTGTGTCGGCCACTAGGGTCGCTTATCTTACTCACACAGCGACCTCGGTGCAAATTTTAGGACTAAAAATAATATTGTGAGGTGTGATGTGTTCAGAATAGGCTGAAAATGAGTGTAAATTATGTTTTTTGAGGTTAATAATACTTTGGGATCAAAATTACCCCCAAATTCTATGATTTAAGCTGTTTTTTAGGGTTTTTTGAAAAAAACACCCGAATCCAAAACACACCCGAATCCGACAAAAAAAATTCGGTGAGGTTTTGCCAAAACGCGTTCGAACCCAAAACACGGCCGCGGAACCGAACCCAAAACCAAAACACAAAACCCGAAAAATTTCAGGCGCTCATCTCTAGTTACTATACCAGTTGATATGTAGAGACACTTGCCAGGTTCACACGTACTCAAACCTTTGCGAAAGTTTCCCACACTTTAAAATTCCGTTATTTATATATTTCCAAATTCGTAGTTATATCAACAAATCTATAGCCACTATGTCTACTGAAGATAAGACTAACGCCTTAGACATTATTTTGCAATCGACGCCTAGAGTACATCCTTCCACAGCATTGCTCTACACGTTTATTAAAAAAATCTATTGATTGGGAGACCACCCAGACGGGATTGGTAAAATGGCTACCAGACTTCCCATCTATTGCTATCTCCACTATGCTTACTGCCTTTAATAGGATCAATAAAACTCTCATATCAGCATCCTACGCTGAGATGAACTATCAAATTCTACACCGATCCTACATCACACCAAAATTCAAATGGGGGCAGCTTCTGATTCTAAATGTTTTAAATGCGGCATGATAGATGCCGACATCTACCATTGTTTGTGGAGCTGCCTAGAAGTACGTAAATTCTGGGGCTTAATATAAACCTTTGTCAAAGACAGGCTGCATCTCACCATAGATGTCTCCCCGGAATGGGTCATCTGGGACATACATTCGACACCTTCTGCCCCTAAGATACCGATCGGCCAACGCCTATTGTTAACTAAAATAGCAGCAGCTGGCAAGAGAACAATACTGTCGCAATGGATAGCTACTGATTCCCTATCCCTAGCTGTATTTCTACCAAGACTATCATACCTATTCCACATGGAGTGGCTGGAAATGCTAATTGACAAAGAGAACAAAATAACGAGATTCTTTGACATATGGCTCCCTTATGTACAGATGCTACATGGTCCTGTTAAAATCCCCCTACGTCAAGCCATATCTCACACTACATGGTATAATCTTGAAGTGCTGGATCGGGGACATCCACCCTTTTAAAATTATTATTGAGTGATACCTTATGATCTTGCTTGACCTGACTTACCCTCTTCTTTCTGTATTACATTGTTTATACCGGCTGAGTGCTGGCCGATGTGCTATTGTGACTTTTTGCCATAGGCTGATGTATGTAAATGTAATACAGTTGTCCAATAAAGTATTTTACAACAAAAAAGAATCAACGCACACAAAACGTAACTACAGGGCTGGTCTTGTTTTGCACAAAATGATTTTGCAGGCGCTCTGCCGCACAAGCGTTTGCACGTCTGCAAAGCGAACATACAGTCCCCGGTGGGCAGCGATAATGTGTTTGCACGGCTGCTAAAAGTAGCTAGCGAGTGATCAACTCGGAATGACCCCCATAGTGCCTAACCAGAATCCTCCTCTCCTGCAGCCTAACCCCAACCCTCCCCATAGTGCCTAAACATAATCCTCCTCTCCTGCAGCCTAACCCTAACTGTCTCCCTAGTGTCTAACCATAGCCCCCTGCTCCCGCAGGTAAACCCCAATGTTGCAATCAGTAGAATGTAGACACCTGAACATGTCAACATAGCTGCAGTCATTTTCCATGCCTACATATCAACAATGTTGAAATTTTTACTGTGGTGTCGGCTTTATGACTGTTGACATTGCGATTATTGACATGGTGACTGCATTCCCCCTTACAGCACGTTTCCATAGAATACCACTGACATTAGAAAAAGGGCTCCTACACAGAGGATGGGAGGATCATTTTCAAAAACAAATACTGTACTTTACATTCATTGTAAAACGATTGATTGGCTCCCAGTAAGTCAAGAACTTGCAGTGCCTGTTCTGCCAGTTTATGACTACAGGAAATGTAAATCCCATAACGGTATTTACACGCCACAAACTGCTTCATTTATACAAACCGCCTGATGATCTGAGCCAATCAGAAAGTCGCAATGTTCTGTAAGACTGATTCACTACTCTTCACTGATCCTCCATGCTAGGAGCATTATAGTGACCTCTGAGGTATCTCATAGTGGGGCAGATGTATTAACCTGGAGAAGGCATAAGGAAGTGATAAACCAGTGATATGTGAAAGGTGATACACGCACCAGCCAATCAGATCCTAACTGTTAATTTACATATTGGTACTGATTGGCTGGTGTGTTTATCACCTTGCACATATCACTGGTTTATCACTTCCTTATGCCTTCTCCAGGTTAATACATCTGCCCCAGAGTCCGTAGCATCACCAATTGGGGAGAAAAGCCAGAATGGCAATAGGCAAACAGGGAGCGAAACATACTAATATAGAAAATGCTAAGGGCAAAAACGATGAATGATGCGGTAGCATAAAAGAAAAAAATGAAGTTACAATAAAAGTAGTAAAGAACAGTGATAAGTAAACACATAAAAAATACTGCTGGACCATAAACTCCTCAAATAATGAATTTACAGAAAGACAGTGCTGAATGACAAAACAGACACAGAATTTAAAGATTTTGGGGGTTATTCAAAGTTATTTGCAAACAAAAAAAAAGCACGCTAGTGGGCAAAACCATGTTGCACTGCAGGTGTAACATGTGCAGAGAGGCAGTGGCATCACAACAGAGTGCGGCCCACACCGGTGGGTGACACCAAAATGCTGACTCCTCTTCAGTGACAGGAGCCGACACTGCACTTGCACTGGGCCCCAGGGGCAACCCACATCTCCGGCAACCCCAGAGTGGCGAAAATGGAGACCGGGCCCGCGAGACCACATCCCTTTCCAGCAGGGCCACGCCCTCTTTTTTGCCGCACACTTACTGTGCCCTCCCACCGGGTGTCACTGGAATCGGTGACGCCTCTGCAGAGAAAGTTATATTTGGGGGATGCAGTTAGGTTGCCGGCAATCGGGATCTCGGCGGTTAGGATACCGAAGCTGAAATCCCAACTGCTGACAATCTCTCCGGAATCCCGGCTCACAGGGGCTATTCCCACTCGTGGGTGTCCACGACACCCCTTTACCATAGAGTGGGAATAGAACCTTTCTAGCACTCGCCCCGCTGCCGGCATACTGACGGTCAGGATGCCGTTGTCGGTATACTGACAGCCGGCATCCCGAACGTCGGTAAATCATACATATTTGGGTGGGGTGTGTTCAAACTGAAATCTGAATTGCAGTGTAAAAATAAAACAGCCAGTATTTACCCTGCACAGAAACAAAATAACCCACCCAAATCTAACTCTCTCTGCACATGTAACATCTGCCCCCCTGCAGTGCAGCATGGTTTTGTCCAATGGCTAACTTTTTTGGTTTGCTAACAACTCTGAATAACCCACAGTGTCACTGGAACTTTGCACTTCTGTCCTTTTGCATACTGTATTTTCTGCTCATCTCTATTAAAGCAATAAGGAAATGGTTACTTGTTTAATTAAAAAAACAAACAAAAAAACCTGAGGCTAAAACACCACAATGTTTTTCTTTAGTCTTCACATTCAATCCATAAACAGATACTGTAATTGCTAATTAGGAAGAGTTGCTAATGTGTGGAAAATAATAAGAGAAACAAACCACACAAAAAGACCCTTCAAAATGAGTACATTCAGGTAGATTATGGTTTTAATTGAATAAAATAGGGGTGGAGGGAGTTTACATAGAAATATAATAATCTAGATGGTAATGGCATATTTCCCAACTCGCCATAGATAATAGAAGCATTGATCCAACCTAAATTGACAGTTCCCTTTATGTAGATCTGTGTTTTGTATGTAATCCATGGCTCTGTTATTAAATGGATGTGCAAGCGACTGCTCAGTGCCACTTCTGCTAATTTCTACCAACTTTGGGGGTCATTCAGAGTTGATCGCTCGCTAGCTACTTTTTGCTTTGCTGCGATCAGATAGTCGCCACCTATAGGGGAGTGTATTTTTGCTTTGCAAGTGTGCGAACGCTTTTGCAGCCGAGCGGTACAAAAAAGTTTTGGACAGATTCTGAGTAGGTCTGAACTTACTCAGCCGCTGCGATCACTTCAGCCTTTTCGTGTCAGGAATTGACGTCAGACATCCGCCCTGCAAACACTTGGACACGCCTGCGTTTTTCCAAACACTCCCAGAAAACGGTCAGTTGCCATCCACTAACACCCTCTTCCTGTCAATCACCTTGCGATCGGCTGTGCGAATTGATTCTTCGTTAAATCCATTGCTCGGCAACGATTCACTTTGTACCTGTACAACACACCTGTGCATTGCAGTGCATATGCATGCGCAGTTTTACTGAGTTTTGCCCAGAACGCACCGCAGCGAAAAAAAACTAACGTGCGATCAGGTCTATTCTGTTATACATTTTGCCATTATTTGCAACATCTGGACAACATCTGGACTTTTTTTTTTTTTTTTTTAAGCGTCAATCATTTACAAGGCATGGTTTTGCCTTGTACATGATTGCTGCTTTAAAAAAACTTCAGAGTGTGGCTGGGAACCCACAACTCCAGCCAACGTGGACTTCATGACATCCAGCCGTCAGTATCTGTTTTTATTCTGTCTGCATGCTACATCACCGCTTGTTCTTTATAGTGGATGCCATCACCAGTAATGTATATACCGCAAGTTACTATATATTATTTATAATATGCTAGTAATAACTGTATTGACTGTTTGGGATTGGTATTTGTAACCTGATGTTTTTTATCACCTGGAAGAGTAGTTTGGAGAGCTTTCAATATAGCTCTACCAAGTACTCTAATACCGCCTTCACATCGCAATGCCGGTCGCACCTGGGAATTTGAAATGGGTCCTTTCCAAGTGCGACCCGGCATTGGACCCTTTCAGACTGGCTTCCCGACTCGGCAATATTCCATCGGGGACAGAGGCAGCATCGAAGGGTGGGGAGGCGGCGCTGGGAGACCATCTCCACGCCGCCCCTGCCTATACTGTGAACGGGTCCTAGGTCGCATCGACCCGGCAACCCGTTCCCACTGCACCTGACCCAGTAGTAACCCTTCTTTATTCCCGGGACAGTCTATCCGTCTATTCGTAGAGAATTGACAGAAGTATTTCTTCTTTATTCCGGAGCTGAAATACTGGGTCATGTAACCCGGAAATTCGGGAGTGACCCCTTTCACTCTGCACATTGACCTGCGTCGACCTGGCAATATACCGGGTCAATACAGGGTTATTTGTGCAGTGTGAAAGGGGTATAATTTAGGTAGGAGTAATTTTAAAAGTTCACAAAGTGTCATCATATCTTCTACGTATGTCACAGATACAGAAGCGACCCATAGGTAGAGCCAATGGAACGCGTGGACAGGGGTGACACTTTGAGAACTTTGAAAATAAGTGTTACCTACATTGGAGTTCACAGAAGAACTTTGGTACATCACAAAAATTCTAAGACTCTTCGTGCCTCTCATTGTACCTAAACGTGAGTGAAGACAATACATTTCTTTATAACTAATCAGTAGTATTATCCAATGTTATTACATTTATTTAGCCACAAAGGAATATGTTCACCTCTATGGATTGAGGCAAATCTAGTGAAGAATTTTGAGGCCTAAGTCAGAGCTGTATGGTGGTAAGTGGTCTGTCCATGCACAGGACACGTACTGCACATGTGCAGAATGGATCCTCATCATCGCATGCAGTGACCCCTAGGCCGCAGCTGTTTGGGGGTAGCGCTGGGCAACATTCATGAAAATGGGGTATTACCCCTGGTTTCTGGGAGTGCTGAAGCCAGGGTCTTGCAACGCAGAGTGGAGCTCAGTCACCCACTGAGTAAGCTTAGGCTTACACAGATGGGCGAAGACTGCGACCATCAGGACCAATATGCAATGCTGGCATTAGGGGTCTTTTGTCTTCAGACGCCTCCTGCGGCACTGACATTTTCATATAGCTACTGCCTCCAAAGATAATGCAAATAGCGTCCACCTGACCTCAGAATTAAGCCCTTGGTACTCATTTTGACCCCTCCAGCTGACAGTACTTGGTACATAAGTGTAGCAGCTATTATGTCAAGCTGTCTCTGTCTATTTCCATTTTGTCATTTGGAACACTGCAAAAAAGAGAATTATATATAAACAGATTTTGGGGCACCTGTATTTAATTAAAAAGTTTTTGGAAAATCAACATTCACATCTATTCACTCTTGTTTATGACACTTCATTAAGTTAATTATATATATATATATATATATATATATATCTATCCAGGAAGTCCACACTCACTGCTTCATTATTGGAATAAGAGAATCCCGAGAGGATTTCGAGTAAATAATATTCCCACCATTGGTCGCAATAGTCCAACATTCTGCACCAAATGGTGTGGTGTCTTGAACAAGTGTTCGCTAGACCTCATCCTCCTCGTTATTGAGGAGTTTGGGGTTGAATTGAAACAAGTGCGAGAGGACTTGGCTGTATTTAATTCTACACACTTGTCTACATTGGTAGTGGACACTGCTGATAAGTGGCTTGATCGTTTGACTGAGCAAGTAAACACTTATCAGCAGGACCTTATCACGTTCAAGCGGAAGAAATTGGTCACCGTAAATGCCGATTATACAAATAATCAGGTTTATAGATGGTTGAGGGGTGAACCCAAAGGGTGTACTGGTCGGAGACCACGCTTACAAACCAGAAACAGATACCAAGGTCCTTTAGACAATTCTTCATCCCATTCAAATTCTGAGAGTGAGGTGACTGATAATAGACCCCCCCTCTGGCGCTTTTTTAGGGAAGAGCGCCCGGACCAATACCAACCCCAACAGAAACGTAGAACGAGGTTCCCCTCGAGGAGGGGTGGCTATAAGGCGAAGGGGACGCCCAAGAAAATACCAATAGATACTGTCTTTAATCTGTCAGAACACACGCTCTCACCTGTGGAAATAGAAGTATTAGCACTAGGCCTTTCGTTTGTGCCCACTGTTCCACACAATAAATTTGGGTGGGTTGTAGACCATTATAAATTTGGGAGAAAACTCAGATTGCGTGAGTTTATCTCTAGCAAAACCGACGAAATTACCCAGATTACTGGTTTAGCCAGACCGAGTGTGTTTGACCCTCAGTCAACCAATTCGAGTATACGAACATTTCTCCGTTTGACCAATAACGAGATGAGTACCGGGGATGCACCACCACGGTACAGTAATCTTTCTCCCGCACAAAGGGCTGCACTAAAGAGCTTGATTAACAACGAACAGATTGTGATTCGACAAGCCGATAAGGGCGGTGCCATGGTGGTGCAGGACTGGTGTAAATATAATGCTGAGATACTCAGACAACTAGCAGACCCCATGGTATATGTGAAGTGTAGAGGCAACCCAATGTTGCAGATTAAAAAATTGGTGGATATCACCATCAATCAGGCTCTGGACCAAAAAATAGCTGGCTACTTGACAGTGGATAGTCCAGTATGTCCAATCATCTACACGCTACCTAAAATACACAAATCTATGATTGATCCCCCGGGTCGCCCAATTATCTCGGCAAAGGGCTCTGTCTTACAGCCATTGGCAATCTTTATCGACTCATTTCTTCAACCACTTGTATCCAGGATGCCAAGTTATATTAGTGTTATGCACACCAGTGCCTGCAGGAAGGTACTGGTGTCAGGACTGTTATGCACTCCAGTGCCTGCAGGAATGTACTGGTGTTTGAACTGTTATGCAAAACAAATGGACTCACAGACAGACTAGGGAATATGACATAACGTACACAGAAGGTGGTAGGGTAACAAAATACACACAACGTGAACAGAGAAGCCCAGAGGCTAAGGAACTGGGTATCTCCCTTGTATTAGAACTGCTCAGATGTGAAAAGCAAGATGTTGTGTTTTAATACATAGAAAACCCGAAATGCTGTTGCTAAGGGCAACAGCAAAACCCTAAAGGGTTACCAACGGGTGTGGCAGTAAACTCCTTGGTCAGAGATGGAATGATAGACACAAGGAGATTCTCCACAATCCTAATTCTCACTTGCAGTGCACAGGTTCGGTTTACTGCCACTAAACTGACCCCTGACACCTAGCACAGTGAGACAGGATTAGACAGGCAAGTCTTAGAATACAGCCGCAAACTTGCTAAGTTCACAGAGTAGTAACAGAACCCCAGCAAGCTAAACGACTGACTCCAGTCTTACTGCTAGGTCTGGATTGGCAGAGTGTAATACCAAATCCCCAGGCCTATTTGCAGTAAGCAACAAACAAATACAAAGCTACACAGTACTGGCTAACTTTCAGAAACTGACTAACCAACAAAGATTCAGCAGCATCTGCTTACCCTGAAAAGAGGCCTTATAAAGCAGGTGCTGTCCACGCCCCACTCAGACCTCACAGACTGTGAGCACAAAAACCAGCACCGGATCCCCTGCCATGAACAGAGCCTATAACCACTGCACAGCAAAAGACCCGAACCGGAGTATCAGCTGCGCTCAGGTTACTCCGCTAGCACTTGTCTCCCGGTTGCCATGACGACGTGGCAGCACAGGGCAGGAGACCCTAACAGTACCCCCCCTCTGACGAGGGGTCAAAGAACCCCTACCACCGGGTTTATCGGGGAACTGCGAGAAGAAAGAGCGTATCAGTCTGGGGGCATGAAGATCACAACTGCGCACCCACGACCGCTCCTCCGGGCCATACCCCTTCCAGTGCACCAAAAATGACAGCCGACCCCGAACCACCTTGGAGTCAAGAATCCTTTCAACAACAAACTCCCTCTGGCCACGTATCAGAAGAGGGGAAGGTCTTCCACTGGAAGAAGGATTACTAATCGCCCGTTTTAAAAGGGAACAATGAAATGTTTTATTGATACCCAAAGAACGGGGCAGATCTAACTGAAATGCCACCGGATTGATAACCCTGGTGATCTTATAAGGGCCGATGAACCGGGGGCCTAACTTATGAGATGGCTGTCTCAACTTCAAATTCTTGGTAGACAACCAGACGAAGTCTCCTAATTTGAAGCTGCAGGGTCTTTTCCGCTTATCAAAAACCCTTTTGGTCACTAATGACACAGACACAAGGGCTTTCTTCACTTTCCGCCAAATACCTCTAAGGACCGAAACCACAGAGGAACCACCAGGCGTGGAGTCCAGGGGGTCAAAAGAATTGGCCTTAGGATGATGCCCATACACACAAAGGAAGGGAGAGATCCCTGTAGCAGAGTGAGCCGCGTTGTTATAGGCAAACTCCGCCATGGACAGATGAGCAACCCAGTCAGTCTGACACTTGGAGACATAACACCTGAGGAACTGCTCCAAGGACTGGTTCACCCTTTCAGTCTGCCCATTAGACTGCGGATGGTAGCCCGACGACAAGCTGACAGAAATCTGGAGATCGGAACAAAATGCCCTCCAGAATTTGGCCACAAACTGGGATCCGCGGTCAGAGACCACATCAAGTGGCAACCCGTGGAGACGCACAACATGCAGCATAAATAATTCAGACAGGCGTCTGGCCGATGGCAGCCCAACCAGTGGAACGAAGTGCGCCATCTTCGAAAACCTGTCAACGACAACCCAGATGGCTGTCATCCCCGAGGATTTGGGCAAGTCCACCACAAAATCCATTGAAATGTGGGTCCATGGCTTAGATGGGATAGAGAGTGGATGTAGTGGGCCAACAGGAACCCCTCTAGGAGTCTTATTTCGGGCACAGATGTCACATGCCCGAACCCACTGATCCACATCCTTAGCCACCGAGGGCCACCACACCGCCCTAGATAGCAACTCCCGAGTTCTGGCAATACCCGGGTGACCTGCAGACTTCTTGGCATGGAATTCCAGGAACACTCGCTGTCTTAACCTAGGAGGCACAAACAAAAGACCTACCGGAAGGTCTGGAGGAGCCTGCTCCTGTGCTCTAAGGACTAATGATAAGAGGTCCTGGGTAATGCCCACTTTAATACATGATGGGGAAACAATGGGCAACGGCTCCTCGGTGGTCTCCTGGATTGGAGCAAAACTCCGCGAGAGCGCATCAGCCTTGATGTTTTTTGACCCAGGGCGATATGTTATCAAAAAATTAAAGCGAGCAAAAAACAAAGCCCATCGTGCCTGCCTGGCATTGAGACGCTTCGCTGACTCTAAATATGCCAGATTCTTATGGTCAGTGAGAATTGAGACCACAAACTTAGCCCCCTCAAGCCAGTGTCTCCACTCCTCGAGTGCATCCTTAATAGCCAACAATTCCCGGTTACCCACGTCATAATTCATCTCGGCAGGCGAAAATTTACGGGAAAAGTAAGCACAGGGATGAAGGCGATTATCTGACACTCCCATCTGAGAAAGCACTGCCCCAATACCCATCTCAGAGGCATCCACCTCCACCACAAAAGGACGCTCTGGATCTGGGTGTCGCAGCACCTTGGCCGAAACAAATGCCCTTTTGAGACGGGCAAAAGCCGCTTTAGCCTCACAAGACCAGTGAGCAACATCCGCCCCTTTCTTAGTGAGTGCCACCAAGGGCGCCACTATAGACGAAAATCCAGCGATAAATCGTCTATAAAAATTCGCAAAGCCCAGGAAACGCTGAAGCGCCTTCAAACTAGTGGGCTGCACCCAATCCAGGACTGCCTGTACCTTGGAACCCTCCATTTGGAAACCTTCTGGGGAGATAATATATCCTAGAAATGCGATTTGCTGAACTTCAAATTCGCACTTCTCCAGCTTCGCCCCAAGCCGGTGGTCTCTGAGTTTCTGGAGGACTAAGCGTACATGCTTCCGATGTTCCTCCAGGGAATGGGAGAAGATTAGGATGTCATCTAAGTATACAACTAAGAATCTATCCAAATATTCCCTGAGCACATCATTCATGAAATCCTGGAAGACTGCCGGGCCATTACAGAGCCCAAAAGGCATCACCAAATATTCATAATGCCCCGAGTGGGTATTAAAGGCAGTCTTCCATTCATCCCCCTCTCTTATTCGGATTAGATTGTACGCACCGCGTAGGTCAATCTTAGAAAAAATGGTGGCAGTACGAAGCTGGTCAAACAAGACCGAAATGAGAGGCAGTGGGTATGAGTTTTTAATCGTGATACGGTTCAATTCCCTGAAGTCGATGCAGGGTCGCAACGAACCGTCCTTTTTACCCACGAAGAAGAACCCCGACCCAACTGGAGACTGTGAAGGTCTGATAAATCCCTTAGCCAAGTTCTCCTGAATGTACTCTGCCATAGCCTGAGTCTCAGGACGTGACAGGGAGTACAACCTGCTCTTGGGAAGCTTAGCATTTGGCAACAAATCAATGGCACAGTCATAGGAGCGATGGGGAGGTAGTACCTCTGCAACTTTTTTGGAGAACACGTCCGCAAAATCTGCATAACACCCTGGCAATCCTGGCAAACTTAGCTGCGAGAACCTGACTGGAAGGCTCAAGCAACTCCTGAAACAATCAGTACTCCAACTAAGAATCTCCCCAGAGACCCAGTCAAATTGAGGATTGTGGGCCCTTAACCAGGGTAACCCCAACACCAATGGGGCAAAAGTACAGACAGTCACATAAAAGGACAATTTTTCAGAGTGTGTGGCTCCAATAAACAAAGAAATCTGGCTAGTGCAAGAGGTAATTTTACCTTGGGATAATGGTTCCCCGTTTAACCCACAAATCTCAATTTCCGATGCCAAGGGTACTAAGGGAACAGAGTGTTTCAGGGCGAATTGGCGGTCCATAAAAACCCCGTCGGCCCCACTGTCCACAAAGGCCTCAGTCTTGACAGTTTGACCGAGGATCTTCAAGGTCACCGGAATGATAAAAGTCTTCTTGGGAAATTCTGACTTCTGGCCTGACAGGATATTTCCCATCACCCTCAGGCCCTGAAGTTTTCCGGCTTTTCTGGGCATGATACTACCACATGACCTTTATTCCCACAGTACAAACACAACCCCTGCTGTCTCCTCCGCATCTTCTCACGCGAGGAGAGGCGGGTAGCCCCAATCTGCATAGGCTCCTCGGAAAATTCCTCAGAGTCTGAGGTTCCCTTGGGAAGGAAGGAAATCTCAGTCTCCCTTTCAAGCCTACGCTCTCTCAGCCGTCTATCCACCCGGATGGATAACTGCATGAGCTGATCCAAACTATCAGGCAAGGGATGTTGTACCAGTTGGTCCTTTATCTGGTTAGAAAGACCTCTTCGGTACTGGTGTCTCAGGGCTGGGTCATTCCACTGGGTATCATGGGCCAACCTCCGAAACTCCGTACAGTAAACCTCAACTGGCCTTCGCCCTTGCTTAAGGATCGAAATCTGAGCCTCGGCTGAGGCCGTCTTGTCAGGGTCATCATACAACATGCCCAGTACCGTAAAAAAAGCATCAACACTTTTAAGCGACGGACAGTCAGGCTGCAACCCATATGCCCAGACCTGTGGGTCTCCTTGTAGCAAGGAAATCACTATGCCCACCCGCTGAATCTCCGACCCAGAAGACTGAGGCCTAAGCCGGAAGTATAGCTTGCAGCTCTCCTTGAAACAAAAGAACTGCGAGCGATCTCCAGAAAAACGATCCGGGAGATTTACTTTCGGCTCCTTAACCCCTGCAGGTGCTGCTGCTGCGGGAGCTCCGCCAGCAGCCTGGGAGGTGTGCATTTTAATGGACAAATCATTACATTTTTGAGTCAGGACCTGCACCTGATCAACCACCTGTTGCAACGTATTTTGAGGGGTATGCTCCATATTCCCACAAAATTTCAACAGGAGTATTGGGCTGCTGAATATGTTATGCACACCAGTGCCTGCAGGAAGGTACTGGTGTCAGGACTGTTATGCACTCCAGTGCCTGCAGGAATGTACTGGTGTTTGAACTGTTATGCAAAACAAATGGACTCACAGACAGACTAGGGAATATGACATAACGTACACAGAAGGTGGTAGGGTAACAAAATACACACAACGTGAACAGAGAAGCCCAGAGGCTAAGGAACTGGGTATCTCCCTTGTATTAGAACTGCTCAGATGTGAAAAGCAAGATGTTGTGTTTTAATACATAGAAAACCCGAAATGCTGTTGCTAAGGGCAACAGCAAAACCCTAAAGGGTTACCAACGGGTGTGGCAGTAAACTCCTTGGTCAGAGATGGAATGATAGACACAAGGAGATTCTCCACAATCCTAATTCTCACTTGCAGTGCACAGGTTCGGTTTACTGCCACTAAACTGACCCCTGACACCTAGCACAGTGAGACAGGATTAGACAGGCAAGTCTTAGAATACAGCCGCAAACTTGCTAAGTTCACAGAGTAGTAACAGAACCCCAGCAAGCTAAACGACTGACTCCAGTCTTACTGCTAGGTCTGGATTGGCAGAGTGTAATACCAAATCCCCAGGCCTATTTGCAGTAAGCAACAAACAAATACAAAGCTACACAGTACTGGCTAACTTTCAGAAACTGACTAACCAACAAAGATTCAGCAGCATCTGCTTACCCTGAAAAGAGGCCTTATAAAGCAGGTGCTGTCCACGCCCCACTCAGACCTCACAGACTGTGAGCACAAAAACCAGCACCGGATCCCCTGCCATGCACAGAGCCTATAACCACTGCACAGCAAAAGACCCGAACCGGAGTATCAGCTGCGCTCAGGTTACTCCGCTAGCACTTGTCTCCCGGTTGCCATGACGACGTGGCAGCACAGGGCAGGAGACCCTAACAATTAGAGATACGGCAGACCTGCTTGACAAGATTGATTCCATTGGCATTATACCTGAAGATGCCTGGCTAATAACTATGGACATTCAGTCCCTATATACAGTCATACCGCACACAGAGGGCCTAGAGGCCATGCGTGAAGCTTTGATCACAAGTCCACACGATGGTCCACCGTCTGAATTTCTGCTGGAGCTTGCTAGCTTAGTATTAAACAAAAATCATTTTGCCTATGGCAAGGATTTCTTTATGCAGTGCAGTGGCACTGCGATGGGGTCAAACCTGGCCCCATCGTATGCCAATTTGCACGTGCATAAGTACGAGTCCAATAACATCATACCGAGATTTGGATCTAAGTGTCTATTTTTTGTTCGTTATATTGACGATGTTTTTATCATTTGGCTAGAGACCGACACACAGTTCTATGAGATGATTGATTATTTACATAGTCTAGATAGCCCTATCCGCTTCACATATCACATCAATCGTGATAAAGTGAATTTTTTGGATGTGTCTCTTTTTCGACATAATGGTAAACTTGCCTCAACCCTCTATAGAAAAGAGACCGACAGAAATACGTTGCTTCATGCCTCTAGTCACCACCCCGTCCATCTGAAAGAGAGTCTTCCCATCTCTCAATTTATGCGTGTGCTCCGAAATAACACCTTGAATGAGGACACTGAGACACAGATTAAGGCGATGGCTGAAAGGTTTTATGAACACGGCTATTCGAGGAGAACTGTCGAAAGATGTCTGCTTAAAGCAAGATACAGGCACTCCCACTCTAGCCACAGTCATCGTGTCAAGCGAGTAGCCAATAGAATGATCTTCACGACTACATTTGATGTCGCCTCATCACATTCTGAACAAGTCTTACGTAAACATTGGCCAATTATCGCCACTGACCCAGTCTTCAAATAGTGAGGTCATCAACCACCTCTCTGTGCCTACAGACGAGGAAAGAATTTACGACAGATGCTAATGCGTCCGACTTTGCAACCATCTGCCACTAGTAAGAGCTGGCTTTCAGATAGGTTGCTACCGGTGTCCTAACTGTACCACGTGTCGGTCGATGATGACAGGTGCAAGCTTTGCACATCCACATAGTGGTCAACAAATCAAAATCCGTCACCGATTACATTGTACCATGGATCATGTAATTTATATCATTATCTGTCCCTGTGGGTACACTTATGTTGGCATGACAACTAGAAACTTCCGTGACAGAATGGCTAATCATCGCACATCAATTCGAGCTGCACTGGTCTCAAAGGTGTCTGACAAACCAGTAGCACAACATTTTGCAAGCAGGGGGCACTCAATTTCTAGTTTGAAGTGCATGTTGATCGATCATGTACCAAAACCTTTACGTGGGGGTGACTGGGAGAGGCAGTTACGACAACGAGAGGCTAAATGGATATATGAGCTGGACACTCTGACACCACGAGGCCTAAATGAGGCAAATCCATTCAATATTTTTCTTGGATAGGGCTATGACTAGACCTTTTTAATATTTGCATTTTCCATAGTGTATGTTTACAAACATGCGTGTTGTCCTATTTGTGATTGTTTTGTCCTTTGTGTTGGTGATCACTCTGGTTCACCTAGTGGTAGAGGCTATATCACACACCCAATACTATCTCCATTTAAGTCCTGGGTTCCATATATATCCACATTGTGTGTTTAAACTCCTACTACATATTTCTCAGCTAAGTTGCATAAGTCATTGTGAATTATTTTATATATACCTACAAAGGCGAGAATTTGTGGTCTTTTGGTTAGTGATGGGCGGTTGACAAGCTTTTACCCCAGGAATGAAGTTTTGTTAACAGAGAATATGCATCATTTTGTGATAAATATTTGTTTTTTATTGGAATCAAACTAAGAGTTGTTCAGTGTGATTAATGCCTGTTCCGCACTCAGGACGAATATGGAGTCCCTGCCTTATGTTCAATACATCTACTAATGATTTCCGTGCTTACGCGCTCTATTATACACAATGTATGATCATATTTACTTATGTGTTCTTGTTGGTCATGTGATCTTATAAATTGGCGTCAGCCGGGTTGCCTAGCGACGATATACAGCCGCCCTATGCCATTTACACTTCCGGCCACATACACAGTGGAGCGCACGTCACGTCCGCTATTCCACTTCCGCCGGATGGACGTGTGCGTTCCACGGGCAATGGAATGCACAGCACTTCCGGTAACGCGGTTATTAGCCGCTATCCGTTGTTTCTTTGGTCTTAAATAGTTGTTGTTATGCTCACATGTTGGGTAATTTTTTGATGTCGTAGGACAATCGATTGGCTATATTTATATCCTCGATTAAACACTTTAATATCGGTGTTTCTGTTACTTCCTGTTGGATGATTGATGGGCGGGGTTTGTGATATGCCTCTGCTATAAAAGTGCTCCAGGGTTTGATGTGTGTCATGGGCTGCTGGGTGAGAACCTGATATAATCTTATTAGTCTTGAAAAAGGCTCAGATGGAGCCGAAACGTCGACACTTTTTGCTGACATGCTGTTAATTGTCTCTATGTGAGACACACCAATAAAGTTTTCATCATCAAGGAAGTGGTGAGTGCCTGTATCTTTTTTGGATATATATATATATATATATATTTATTTATTTATTTTTCTTCGAATGACCATCACTCTGAATAATTATTCCTCTGTCACTGTGCTTTTGTTTTATTTAAGTGAGTAATGTTTTATTTCTCTTCTGTACCCTGAGGACAGAGGCTGTAGACCACTGAAATGTTGGTTTTCCAATACACCTAGCTCTGTTTAAAGATCCTGAGTGTGGTCTGGTTTGCGTCTATAGACGTAAAGGGGGGGAATTCAATTGTTTTTAAAGCTGCAATATTTAATTTATTGCAATTCAATTGTTTTGGGCGCCCATTATCATGCTTGTCACACCCAATTAGACAGGGTTTAGCAAAGAAAAGCCACAAAACCAATTAAACTAAAGGGCGCTACGGGAAAAATGCTGTCTGGGCGGACAAACAACAAACAGGTGACTTTTAGCACATTTCTGCTCGCTACCTCTGGGGGTGTGTATATATATATATATATATATATATATATATATATAGATATTCAATTTGAAATGTCCGCACTCACAGCAATAAATGATCACCAACGGGGTGCTCCTCAAGAAAGTCCAAAATCGGACATCCACATATACCAGATATTATCCAGATCCACAACAGGGTCCAGACTAGAGGGCACTCACCAATCCAGCTTCATTAAAGATTTTATTGGTACATCAAAGCCATCACATAATGTCGACGTTTCGGCTCTAGGAAGCCTTTTTCAAGACAGCCCCAGGAGACATCTGCTCAGCATGCCAGGAATAAGCATACTGACACCCTCTCACGGGCTCCCTTATATAGCACACACACTCTCAATTAATCAACTTAATTACCGGAAATGCACAAATAGATTAGCCACCATTGGCCCATGATATACCATCCGTTTATCTGTACACCAATACCTATTTTTAAAAAAAAGCTAAATACCGACACACTGCATGACAGAAATGTATTTTAGGACTGGCCGTTTATTCGTACAAGATAGATAATAGGCTATATGCATACTTAATTTAATAATTACCGGAGTCCCACACTATCGGCATTTTATCGGAAGCGCCTCATTCGCGCTCCACCGGTACTAGATATGCGTTCCACCGCTCATGATAACGTCATTGCCGGAAGTCCACGTTGTGCCACGTGGGCTTAATGAGAACAACCCTCTAAAGATCTTTATTCACTAATCTCAGAATACCATAATGGGGATCTAATTTTGATCCTGATGTATTTCTAGCGAGAAGTACACTTTAGTATTATACCCTATGCAATTTTATTAGTATTTTTTTAAAAATAATATAAAAAATATAAATTAAAAAAAAAAAATATATATATATTTGTAATTTTTTTTTTGGGTGTATAGAAGTGATTTGCTGATTTCTGCCCTCTGCCCCTTAGTAGTTTTCTCCTCGGGGACAGAGGTGATATGATTAGCATAATAGTTTAGTTGTTTGTTAGTTACTTTTCTATGTGTGTTGGTATCTCACGGACTCCTTTTTATAGCATAGATATACACTGCACTGCAGTGACAATGTTGAACTGGTGTCCGATAGTAATATATAATAGGCTTTTTGTTTTGTTTAGGTGGTATATTGGTGGAACGCATGGCAGTGTTGTTTGTGGAGCGCACATAATGTGCTTCCTGTGATAGGACACGGCTCTGAACATTGCCGGATGAGCGTAAGTTGACTTCCGGCAATGACGTTATCTTGAGTGGTGGAACGCATATCTAGTACCGGTGGAGCGCGAATGAGGCGCTTCCGGTAAAATGCCGATAGTGTGGGACTCCAGTAATTATTAAATTAAGTATGCATATAGCCTATTATCTATCTTGTACGAATAAACGGCCAGTCCTAAAATACATTTCTGTCATGCAGTGTGTCGGTATTTAACTTTTTTTTTTAAAATAAGTATTGGTGTACAGATAAACGGATGGTATATCATGGGCCAATGGTGGCTAATCTATTTGTGCATTTCCGGTAATTAAGTTGATTAATTGAGAGTGTGTGTGCTATATAAGGGAGCCCGTGAGAGGGTGTCAGTATGCTTATTCCTGGCATGCAGAGCAGATGTCTCCTGGGGCTGTCTTGAAAAAGGCTTGCTAGAGCCGAAACGTCGACATTATGTGATGACTTTGATGTACCAATAAAATCTTTAATGAAGTTGGATTGGTGAGTGCCCTCTAGTCTGGACCCTGTTGTGGATCTGGATAATATCTGGTATATATATAGATAGATATATAGATAGATATACGCACACACATACATACATACATACATACATATATGTAAAATTCATTGCTGTTTGTTTGTTTGTATGTCCAGTTATGCATTCGGACACCCCTGCACCAATTGGGATGAAACTAATGCGATCTGGTACAGTTAGAGCCTGGCCAGATTTTATGGAGGGCTAAGGTCCTGGTTGGACATTCCATTGCTGTATGTTGTGCAAACTTTGACCTGGGGAGCCTGTTCTTAGTCTTCCACTAAATGGATTTGGACAAAAACTTCACAGAGTGGTAACATTGAATCTGAGAGGAGGGGGTTGGGTTCCCGGTCGGACCTCCCGTTAGCGTATGCCAGACAGAACTTTGACACAGGAAGCCTGTTCTGAACCTTCCACTGGATGGATTTGTATGAACACTTTAATGAGCTGTAATAACTGACTGAAATAACCATAATTCAATGACCTTAAATAACGGACAGAAATAACAATAAATCAAATAACTAAAATAACTGACAGAAATAGAGGTGGGAATACAAAAAAAATATTGTGTTTCCAAAAGCCTTGGAATAGCAACAATGATAACAGAAGGAAAACTTTACCCATCTTGCAAAGTAAAAGTGGTTATAAATCTGAATAGAAAGGAAAGCGGGGGATCAGGACTACTGGCAACACCCCAAAAAAAGAAAAACTGGACAGCCACCTCATGGGTGTGTTGGAAGAGCTGCTAAGCTGCTAATTATTTTTACAATGTTGACAGTTACATCCAACTCATTGATAACTTAATAACTTTAAGAGTTAAACCGGGGCACCAGTCGAACCTCTATAAGTGGGACCTGGATAAGTGGGAAATCTCTATTTACTGGAACTAATTGTGAAGTCTCTACATTTTTGCACCAAAAAAACCTGTTAGTGAGACTGATTTTTCTCGATTATTAGGAAAAATACCTCTAGAACTGAGATGATTGCTGTTAGGACCTTTTTAAGTGAGACTAGTGCAGTTAATTACCTCTATAAATGAGACAACCGCCTTTAGAATCTCTGTAACTGGGAGTAGTACTGGTTTTGACAAGTCTCTATGTCAGGCATTCCCAACCACGGTCCTCAAGGCACACTAACAGGGCAGGTTTTAGTGATATCCAGGCTTCAGCACAGGTGACTTAATTAGTAGCTGAGCTGTTTTGATTTAACCATTTGTGCTGCAGCCTGGATATCACTAAAACCCGCACTGTTAGTGTGCCTTGAGGACCGTGGTTGGGGATGCCTGCTGTATGTGATACCCCACTCAAGTACTCTGTCCCTGGACTTACACATGACACATGACTTTTTATAGAGCCACTGCGTGGGAGGAATTTAGAACCCAGATGCTGGCAAATGTAAGCACCATATGCACAGCCAAAGATATATAAATATCCCTAGCCCAAGTAATTTTAAATCCAGGTTTCAGAGGATTGAACAGTAAAGTAAAGGAATACAACACTCCAGGATTTATGCTAAAAAAAAAGATTTGTTCATCATGTAATATAGAGAGATATTATTATTTATTCAGTGTAAAACTCAGAAATTGCTCAGTTGCAGTTGAATCAAGGGGTTAAATCTTTATATTGCTCAGGAGATGTTTTGTAGTCACTTTAGTACTTGTACACGATCTGAAAGGAATGCGAAGCCGCTGACATTCCTTTGTTTCATTTAAGCCAGCTCTTACAAAGTAATCAATAAGGCCTGCATTAGGAGCCTCCATCTTCTAATTAGAAGAAATAAAGGCACCATTAACCAATAACTTTTTACTGTAATCTGTATTTATATTTTATTTTAGTTGGTGCCAGGGAGTATTTAATTTATTGTTGTTATGTTAAATTGATTGGATTATCGTCTATTAATTATTAAAATTAAGATCTTCATGGGGTAGTTCAGGAGTTTGAATTGGAAA